>NC_057795.1:259297424-259597424 GCF_018294505.1 Triticum aestivum | reverse complement strand
CTTTGGCCAGACTCCGTTGAGCCGAGCAGCTTCACGCGCCTGGCGCGTTGGTTGGAGATGGGGCTGGACCGGATTCACGAGTGGCGCGTCTTCGCCGCTCGTGCCGGCGCTGATATGGCGCTCCGGTTCGCGTTGTCTTGGCAACCGGACCTGCAGCTGGACGCGCTGATGGGCCAACGGGCCGGCTCGGAGCAGCTGCTGCAGGAGCAAGCCGACCGGATTGCCTCTCGGGCCAGCTACATCGCCGAGTTCGCCTTCCATGACGAGTTCCACCCTGGGCGGGCGGAGGACGGCGGGGTCGTGGCTGGTGACGACTAAGGCCTACTTCTCCATGATCTGGAGGGGAGCTCCGAGGAGACGGGCGTCTACCGTGACGGGGGTGCCGAGGAGGACACCGGTGCCTCGCTGGACCCGGAGGCCACCATGGGAGAGCCGTCGACGTCGCGACACGGCGCCGGAGATGCCTGAGACATCTTAGTAGAATTTGTTAGGTAGCAGGTCCACCCACCCGCTGGGGGTTTAGGGTGTAATGAACTCGGGCCGTGGGCCTTTTAAATATTTATGTGTATATGTCGTGAGTGTTTTAGCTTTTGCTTTTAGTTTTTCGGACCGATTTCTTGCACTTTTCCTTTCTCAAACCTCCCCCCCCCCCCCGAGTCAGATGGCCGAGGCTCCGGTCTGTTGACAAGGAGTTCGCTCTTCGAGAGGAGCACGCAGGACTTGGGCTCTTCAAAATGTTGAGCGCGAGCGAAACACCCACTGGGCCAGTTTGCAGCAACCCGGCGGAGCCAGTTGGCGAGCAACCAGTCGTGCGGCTGTTCATTTACTGAGCGGTGGGCTGGGTTGATCGACCCGACAGCCTTTGACTTGGTTATTGAAGCGTGAAGGAGCTCTGGCCCGTTGTGCTTGCCAGCCGACAGCCGAAGCCGGGTCTGTGGCTTTAGGGCGAAGTGGGGGACCACGGAATCCTTACTATATTAGGAATCACCAAGTAAGGCGGCGGGGTGGCAATCGAGCCGGCCAGCCCCCGAGCACCCGGGTCGAGCGGGTCGGATCGGTGGCCGAGTTCAGTGGCATAGCGATGCGAAAAAGTAGGGACACAATAAGTTTGTCAACAAAAGGCAGCCCCAGAGTCTCATTCGGGAATCCCATAGTTTCATGCGTTTACAAAAGGCGACGATACATACGCTCGTGCGGCTAACTGTAAAATGGGCGGAGGAGTTCCGCGTTCCACGGCTGGGTTGTTTCTTCGCCGGTGGTGTCTCTCTTGCGCTTGTTTGACTTGCATGAGTCAATGAGGTAGTAAGCTTTGCGATCGTGCAAGGCCCTGCTCATGATGAATGGGCCCTCCCATGGAGGGGACAGCTTGTGCTGGCCTGCTTGCTCTTGGACGAGTCGGAGGACGGGGTCGCCCTTGCGGAACGCGAGGGGCTTGATCTTCTTGCTGTGGTAGTGCCTCAAGCCTTGCTGGTAGATGGCCGAACGGCTGAGCGCCAGGTGGCTGGCTTCTTCGAGTAGGTCAACGCCATCTTCGCGGGCTTCCCTGGCTTTGGCTTCGGTGTACATCGCGACGCGCGGCTAGTCGAACTCGACGTCGGTCGGGATGACGGCTTCAGCTCCATAGACGAGGAAGAACAGGGTGAACCCGGTCGACCGATTCGGCGTGGTGCGGAGACTCCAGAGAACGGCGGCAACTCATCAAGCCAGCTGCCGGGTGAGCGGATGAGTGGCTCGACGAGTCGCGGCTTGATGCCTAATAGGATGAGTTCATTGGCCCGCTCAACCTGCCCGTTGGACTGCGGGTGTCCAACAGAGGCCATGTCGAGGTGGATGCCGGAGATGGAGCAGTATTGCTCAAGCGCGCCCTTGGCGTAGTTGGTGCCGTTGTCCGTGATGATGCTGTTCGGCATGCCGTAGCGAACCGATATGTCCTTGATGAACCGGACGGCTGTTGGCCCGTCCTTCTTGATTGGTCGTGCTTCGATCCACTTGGTGAACTTGTCCATTGCCACCAGCAGGTGTGTCATGCCGCCTCGAGTGGTTTTGAATGGTCCCACCATGTCGAGTCCCCAGACCGCGAAGGGCTAGGCGGTCGGAATGATGTGGAGTACTGACGCCGACTGGTGGCTGCGCTTGCTGAAGCGCTGGCACCCCTCACACTTGAGAACGAGTGACTCGGCATCTTGGAGGGCAGGCCGTGGGCCAGTAGAAGCCACGGCGGAACGCCTTGGCCACCAGGGATCGCGACACGGCGTGGTGCCCACATTCGCCCTGGTGTATGTCGAGGAGGATGTCGATGCCCTGTTCCTGCTTGACGTAGTGCTGGAACACACCAGTGGAGCTGTGCTTGACGAGCTCGTTGTTGATGATGCTGTAGGCGGACGCCCGCGCTGCACTTGCCGGGCTTCGGTCTCATCCATGGGGAGAACCCCGTTCTGCAGGAATTCTGATATTGGGAGGGCCCAAGACGGAGCCGTAACCACGGCGAAGACGGCCACCAGGGCGGGTTCCTAGTCTGCAGCCCCCGAGCCGGGTTGAGCAGCCCCTGGGTCGGGGATGGCGACGGCCTGGTCAGGGGCGATGGCGGCCGGGTCAAGCTGAGCAGCCCCTGGGCTAGGTTCCGCAGCCCCCGGGCCGGGTTGGGACGTGGCCGGGTCGTCTGGAACGTGGATGGACTCTGAGTCCGGCGACGGCTTGACGGACGGCGTGCGCAGGTGCTCGAGGGAGACGCCGGACGGGATGGATTGTCGGGATGAGGCAATCTTGGCGAGCATGTCGGCCGCTTCATTCTCCGCGCGCGGGACGTGGAGGAACTCGCAGACCTCGAAGGACACGGATAGCTTCTGAACGAGGAAGCGGTAGCTTGCCATGTTGGAGTCGCGGGCATCCCACTCGCCGGAGCATTGCTGCACCACGAGGTCTGAGTCGCCGTATGTTAGCAACCTAACAATATCTTCTCTCGATCTAGTACTCTTCTCACGAATTCGTGTAGCAATTTAGGGATTACAATCACAGGATACAAGAATTGGGGAAGGAGGAGGAAGGGGAAGAAGATAGCCGCCGCCGCCGGGTTTCGTGATCCATTGGATGAGTCTTCCCTTCTGCGCCAGCGTGTAGGTATAGGGAGCGGTTGGCAGATCACACCCACTCTGGCCTATGCACCTTTGGGTTGGGCCGTCGCTGGCGGCTGGGCCGTGGCGCATACGGGTCTGGGAGGCTGTCAGTTGCTGGAGCCCTCCTGCCAGTGGCCTTGACACCCCCTCCTTCTTGTGATGAGGCTTGCCCCCAAGCCTCAGCTTCTGTAAAGCGGGCTTGAAGTTCTTGCTTGTCTTCCCAAGTGTCGGCGATCGCAGCAGGGTCCGACCACCTAACCAGTACCTGTTCCACCATTGCTCCTCTCTTGCGGCGCCAATGTGTATCTAGGACAGCAGCTGGAACTGCAGGTACATCAGAAGGTGTTGGCAGTGTTTGTTGAACTTGCGTACCTGGTAGAACAGCTCGCCGGAGCATGGATACGTGGAAGACCGGGTGTACGGAGGCGTGCGCTGGCAGCGCAAGCTTATACGCCACCTCATTGATCTTGGCGACAATCTCATACGGTCCATAGTAGCGAAACGAGAGCTTGTGGTTTGCTCGTTTGGCCACTGAAGTCTGAACGTATGGTTGGAGTTTCAGAAAAACCTTGTCGCCGACCTCAAAGGTTCGTTCAGACCTCCTCTTGTCTGCTTGCTGTTTCATGCGCAAGCGCGCTCGTTGAAGATGTTGCTGGAGCAATTCTTGAATAAGGGTGCGCTCGTCCAGCCAAGTCTGTAGTGCTGGGACGGAGCAAGCATTGGTAGCAGTAATCCCCCAATGGCGTGGTTCATGGCCGAACATGGCTTTGAACGGAGTCATTTGGATGGCTGAGTGTGGAGCAGCATTATACCAAAATTGCGCCAAAGGAAGCCAGTGGCTCCATCTTTTTGGACATGAGTGAGTGAAGCACCGGAGGAAAGTTTCAAGACATTGATTGACGCGCTCGGATTGCCCGTCGGTCTGTGGGTGGTTGGTAGTGCTCATCCGAAGCTCAGTACCAGCATGGCGGAAAAGTTCTTGCCAAAAATGGCTTGTGAAGACCGGATCACGGTCGGAAACAATGGACTGAGGGAACCCATGGATGGGATAGATGCGTTGCATGTAGAGAAGAGCCACTCGAGAAGCAGTATATGGGTGGGTGAGTGGAAGGAAATGAGCAAATTTGGTCATTTTGTCGATCAAAACCCAAATGCAGTTTGCCTGACCTGATTGGGGAAGTCCGTCAATGAAATCCATTGTAATCATATCCCATGGTGCAGAAGGAACTGGGAGAGGTTGTAGCAGCCCCGGGGAAGCAACCCGTTCAGATTTTGCTTGTTGGCAGATTGTGCAACACTGGACGTACTGGAGTATGTGATGCTTCATCTTGGGCCAAGCAAAGAGCCGCCGGATGCGTTTGTAGGTGACAGGGAAACCCGAGTGCCCGCCAACGGGACTGTCATGAAAAGCAGAGATGATTCGTTGTTGTAGAGAGGTGCTCCCGCCAAGCCAGATGCGGTCGCGAAATCGTAGCACTCCCTGGGACAGAGCGAAACGCCCCTTGGGGTCTGGCTTAACAGCTAGTTGTTCGAGTAGGCGTTGTGCTTGTGGATTGGCATTGTAACTGGCCACAATGTCGTCAAGCCAGGATGGCTGACAACTTGAGATGCCCAAGACTTGTTCTGTTTGCTGAAGGCGAGAAAGGGCGTCTGCCGCGCTGTTCTCGCTTCCCTTCTTGTAGCTGATCTTGTATTGGAGCCCCAATAGTTTTGTAAATGCACGCTGTTGCCACGGTGTGCTGAGTCGCTGTTCTTGCAGATACACCAAGCTGCGCTGATCCGTCTTGATCACAAACTCTGCAGACTGTAGGTACGGTCTCCATTGATCAATTGCAGCGATAATAGCCAAATATTCTTTCTCATAGGTAGATAAGCCTCGGTATTTTGGGCAGAGTGCTTTGCTCATGAACGCGATAGGGTGCCCCTCTTGCTGCAATACCGCGCCGATTCCTGTATCGCACGCATCCGTCTCCACTGTAAACTGTTTCTGGAAATTGGGTAAGGCAAGGACTGGGGCGGATGTCAGGCTCGTCTTGAGGAGTTGAAAGCTCTGCTCAGTGTTATCCGTCCACATAAATGGTGTCCCTTTTTGAGGAGATTGAAAAGGGGACGTGCCAAAATACCGAATTGCCTGACAAAGCGGCGATAGTACCCAGCTAGACCCAAGAACTGCCTCACTTCTTTGACATTGGTCGGCGTCGGCCAAGCTGCCACATATTTGATTTTGCTTGGATCCGTGGCAACGCCTTCCGCGCTGATAACATGCCCCAGATAAGAGATCCGCTGCTGCCCAAAAGCGCACTTGCTCAGCTTCACCTTCCATTGATCACGGCGCAAGAGGGTGAAGACCTGTCGGAGGTGTTCTGCATGTGCCTCCAATGTTTTGCTGAACACTAATATGTCGTCGAAGAATGACAACACACACTCACGCAGTAGTGGCTGTAGAGTATCAGTCACGGCTTCGATGAAAGTGGCTGGCCCTCCTGCTAGCCCGAATGACAGCACCTTGAACTCAAAGTGCCCCGAGTGCGTTTGGAAAGCTGTTTTGAATTCCTCCCCCTCTGCCAATCTTATCTAGTGGTACCCGGCGCGCAAGTCTAGTTTGGAAAACCACTTGGCGCCGTGTAGTTCATCCAGCAGCTCCTCAATCACTGGCACCAGGTACTTGCCCACTACTGTCATTGCGTTAAGGTGTCTGTAGTCGACGCACAATCGCCACGTTCCATCTTTTTTCTTGACTAGGATCACCGGCGAAGAGAAAGGCCTATGACTGTGTTGTATAATTCCAGCCTTCAGCATCTCTCGCACTTGTTTTTCTATCTCATCCTTGTGCTCTGGCTTGTGCCGATACGGCCGCAAGTTCACCGGTTGCGCGCCGGGCATGAGAGGTATCCGATGATCGCATGCACGGCGCGGGGGCAGCTCCGTAGGCTCACCAAAGACATCTGAAAACTGGTCGACGACGGCCTAGATGTTGTCAGGAGTTGGTGCATAAATTTCATCCCCCTCTGTGATTTGGCAGAGCTGAATGACCTGAGACAAAGCACCCTGTCGCTGAAGAGAGTACAGTTGCAGGCCGTTGATTTCTGAACATGGAGCAACGCCATCTGAGTGACCTTGCAAATGAGCTGGCCCTTGTGGTGTGGTAATCAACATATGCTTGCCACACCAGTCCACGTTCATGGGGATGTGTTCTTCTAGCCAGTCCATGCCCACAATGGCATCATAAGCTCCAAGCGGTAATATCTTCATATCGGTTATATATTCTTGGCCATGTGTTGTCCAATAGCACTTGGGAATGTGAGATACACAGCAGAGTTCGCCTCCGTCGGCTACCTTGACACGGCAGGGCCGACGCAAGTGTACCACGCCTGACAGTGAGGAAGCGAGGCCCGCATCGAGGAAGGAAGTTGAACTCCCCGAGTCCACCAGAATGAGGACCTCGCGCCCTTGCAGCCACGCGTGTAGGCGAATTGCCTTCGGGGCTGAACTGCCAGTGAGAGCGTGACGGGAAATTGCCATTGCTGTCTCTGTATGTTGTTCTTCGCGTCTTGGAGTGGGTGGACCGTCCGGGCTGTCAATGCTGAAGAGTTCCAGGAGCTCCTCCACCACGTGAAGTTGAACGCTGGTAGGACAGGTGTGCTCTTGCCCCCAGCGCTCGCCGCACTTGAAGCATAGACCGCGAGCGCGCCGATACTCACGCAGGGCCTTGAGCTTGGTTCCCTCGGCGCGGCTGGCGTCGACTGCCCGCCGGTCGGTGGCTGTCGTTGGAGTAGGCGGGCGCCCTTGAGGTGGAGGCGGGGGCAATACCATGGGCGTGCTTGCGTTGCCCCGCCCCGCCCAGTCAGTGGTGTTCTGCCTCGCTGGTGGAGTGCGCACACGCTCCCGAGCCACTCCGTCCGCCACCTCCTCCTGAAGTAGCGCCAGAGCGCAGGCCGTGTCGAGGTCCGGTGGTCGCTGAACCAGCACCACTGCACGGATGTCGGCGCGAAGTCCCTCCACAAAACGAGTGAGATAATAGTAAGGGTGAATTGATTCGGAATAAGCAGATAAATGGCTGATAATCAACTCAAACTGCTCAATATACTCAGCTACGGTAGTTTTCTGCGTCAGGGAATAAAACTGACGAATCAGTAACTGGTGTCGATCACGTCCAAAACGCGTACACAACAGCGACGAAAACGACTCCCAATCGAATTCAGAAAGTTTTTTCTGAACTGATTGCAACCACACGGACGCAGCTCCCGTGAAGTTCAGAGACGCCATAGGAACCCAGTACCTCTCCTGAATTCCAAACATGTGGAAGTATTGTTCGCACAGTGTCTTCCACAATCGGGGGTTCTCTCCGGTGAACTGGGGAAACCCGATCGAAGGATGGGCCTGCCCGATCCCCGCAAGCAACTGACTAGCGTGCGCGTAAGGAGACGTGATGGAAGGTGAGATCAACGGAAACTGACCGTTGGCCGGGGTGGCCACCGACGCGAACGCCGGTGCCAGGCCCCGAGGTATGACGTCGATGCCGTGGTTGATTGACCCGAGGGCGTCGCCCTCCGCGCTCTTGCTGGTGCCGACGTGGTCACGCAGAGGCGCCGGTGGAGTAGGTAGTGGCGGCGCGCGTGCCACCGCGGACTGCCCTTCTGCAGTCGGAGCTGGTCGCGCCTATTGAAGCTCGGCGACCATGACCGCGAGCTGGTCCACGCGCTTCTCCAGATCAGGCCGCCACTGGGCCAGATCGTCGAGCTTGGCGGTGTGGCCGCGGATGTTGGCATGGATCGCGTCGAGGGAACCCGTGAGCTTGTCGAAGTAGTCCTTGAAAGACGGCTCCATGGCAGAGATCCGGTCCTTGATCGATTTCTACAGCCTGGTCTCGATCAAGTGCGCCAGGACGCGGATCAGAGGCTCTGAATACCAGATGTTAGCAACCTAACAATATCTTCTCTCGATCTAGTACTCTTCTCACGAATTCGTGTAGCAATTTAGGGATTACAATCACAGGATACAAGAATTGGGAAGGAGGAGGAAGGGGAAGAAGATAGCCGCCGCCGCCGGGTTTCGTGATCCATTGGATGAGTCTTCCCTTCTGCGCCAGCGTGTAGGTATAGGGAGCGGTTGGCAGATCACACCCACTCTGGCCCATGCACCTTTGGGTTGGGCCGTCGCTGGCGGTTGGGCCGTGGCGCATACGGGTCCGGGAGGCTGTCAGTTGCTGGAGCCCTCCTGCCAGTGGCCTTGACACCGTAGCACAGGATGCATCGGATGCCGAGTTCCTTGGCAAGCCGGAGGCCGTGCACAATGGCTTCGTACTCGGCGACATTGTTGGAGGTGGCAAAGTGGATCTGGAGTGCGTAGCGGAGTCTGTCGCACTTCAGAGACGATAGTACGATGCCGGCCCCCAGGCTGAGTCGCATCTTGGACCCGTCGAAATGCATGCGCCAATGCGTCGAGTCGGGGCCGGCGGTAAGTACTGGGTCTCGGTCCAGTCGATGAGGAAGTCGGCCAGGTCCTGAGACTTGATCGTGGTGCGGGGCTCATAGAGGATGGTGTGGCTGGCCAGCTTGAGTGCCCACTTGGCGACCCGGCTAGAGGCATCCCGGCACCCGATGATTTCTCCGATAGGAGCCGTGCTGACCACGGTGTTGACGTGCTCTTAGAAGTACTGATTCAGCTTCTTGGCGGTAAAGTACACACCGTAACACATCTTCTGGTAGTGCAGGTAGTTCTGCTTGGAGATGGAGAGCACCTCGCTCAGGTAGTAGACCGGGCGCTGGACGGCTTGGATCTTGCCCTTCTCTGGTCGCTCGACCACCACCACCGTGTTGACCTGTGACGCCCGGATAATCAGACTACAGTAATCCCACGTTAACGATGCCACGTCACCCCGGTTACTGTTACTAACCTCTCGTTAGTTCAAAACTGGTTCAAAAGTCAAATTCAAAATATGTCAACAACAAAAAATTTCAAACTTTAAAACTAAAATGCTCGGAGTGTGTCGATTAATCCATAAGTAGTGGTAGGTGACGAAACCACACTTTTATAAAATATTTATGTGCACTAAAATAATTAAATCAATATTTGAAAATACTTAATAAATGCTTTTATGTATACAGGTAATTGTAAGCTAGTTAAGATAATGTGTGAACATTTTATTACAGTGAGTTATGCTACCTTACTAATTTAGGTATGAGTTTTATAGTTTGATAAAACTGTTTTGATATTAAAACCTTTTAAACCAAAGCAAAATAAATAAAAGTAAAAGATCAAAACAAAAAAAGAGAAAAGGGAGGAAAGCCCCCTGCCCCTTGGGCTTCGGCCCACTAGGCCACAACCGACCAGGCCTGGCCCAACCGGCCACTCCCCCATTCCCCATATCTCCCACGACCCAAACCCTAGCCCCACCCAGACCGCACACTCACCCCCCACGTCGCCCAGTCCCCTCCCCTGATCCAGATCGGATCGGGGCTTGCCGCGCCTGTACACCACCGCCTGGATCGCCGTCGCCGTCCATCACCGCCTCGCCCCCGCCACTCGACGCACTCGCCGGAGCTGCCCCGCCGGAGCTGCCTCCTCTTCCACGCCGGCTTGCTTCCTTGTTGGACGCCGTCCCCGTCCTCCCCCTCAACAACCGCTGCCCTTGTCCCTGCACACCACCGTGAGCTCCCTCCTTTCCCCTCTGTCTTCGGCGCCTTCCATAGCGCACACACGCACCGCCCCGCATGCGACCGAGCCTCACCTAGCTGCACCTCGCCCCGGAGGCGCCCAGCCGCGCCGGACCATCCCGCCCCCGCCTCTCCTTCCCCGACCGGCTCCACCACCGGACTCCGTCGAGCTTCACTATGCCCGGGCCCGCGCTCGCCGTGGCCACCAGCCTCCCCTGCCTTGGCGACCTGCCGAGTCCGCCACGCCCGCCATCACCTCCCGCGCGTGGCCACGCTGGAGCCCCTGGCCTCGGCTCCGACCGCGCTCCCCCTCGCACTGGCCTCACCCGCAGCCCCCTTCCGTGCTGCCTCCCTCCATCGCAGCCTCCCCTGCCACCATCGTCCACCCGGGCTGCCTCAGGCCACCGGCCTCCCCCTATTCCGGCGCCATGCCGTGGCCGCCGGCGCCGAGTCGGGTGCTCCCCTGTCGGCCACACCCGCAGCGCCCATTCGGGCTGCGCCCGATGCCCGTACCCAGCACCCGCTAGGCCCCCCGGGCATTGACTAGGGGGCCCCGCCCCAGAACGGTTTTTAGAAAAAAAGAATTAAAAAAATTAAAATAAATAAATGAATAAATAATAATAATAATAGTATATAATAGATAAATAATTAATATTAAAATTAATTAATTAACTAAATAATTAACTTAATTAATCTTGTTTAGTTGAACTAATTAAACTAGATTAACCTAATCACTTAGGTTAGTTAATTAATCTGTTAGGTTAATTAGCACCCAATGACAGCTAGGACCCACATGTCAGGTTGACCAGTCAACCCCCTGTTGAACTGCTGATGTCAGCATGACATCATGCTGATGCCATAAATCCAATTTCGAATTAAGTTAAATAATTAATTAAATTCTAGAAATTAATAAAATATTAAGAAAATCATATCTTTTAATCTGTAACTCGGATTAAATTATTTTCAACATGGAAGTTGCTCAGAACGACGAGACGAATCCGGAAACGCAGCCCGTTCATCCGCCACACATCCCTAACCTATCGAACCTGCAACTTTCCCCCTCTGGCTCCTCTGCCCGAAAACACGAAACACCGGGAATACTTTCCCGGATGTTTTCCCCCCTTCACCGGTATCACCTACTACCGCGTTAGGGCACACCGAACACCGCGTATTGTCTTGTTACGCTTTGTGATGCTTTGATTGCTCTGTTATTTATTGTGTTCCCTCTCCGTTACTTCTTTCCGATAGACCCCGAGACTGCCGGCGACCCCCAGTTCGACTACGGTGTTGGTGACTCGTCCTTCTTGCCAGAGCAACCAGGCAAGCCCCCCCCTTGATCAACAGATATCGCCTATTGTCCTCTATACTGCTTGTATTAGCATAGTGTAGCATGTTACTGCTTTCCGTTAATCCTATTCTGATGCATAGCCTGACATTGTTGCTACATCTGTTGATACCTTGCCTGCAATCCTAAATACTTAGTATAGGATGCTAGTTTATCATCATTGGCCCTACATTCTTGTCAGTCTGCCTTGCTATACTATTGGGCCGTGATCACTCGGGAGTTGATCACGGGTATATACTATACATACATACATATTATACAGATGGTGACTAAAGTTGGGTCAGCTCGATGAGTACCCGCAAGTGATTCTGATGAGGGGGCTGAAAGGACAGGTGGCTCCATCCCGGTAGAGGTGGGCCTGGGTTCCCGATGGCCCCCGACTGTTACTTTGTGGCGGAGCGACAGGGCAGGTTGAGACCACCTAGGAGACAGGTGGGCCTGGCCCTGTTCAGCGTTCGCTGATACTTAACACGCTTAACGAGATCTTGGTATTTGATCTGAGTCTGGCTACTGGCCTATACGCACTAACCAACTACGCGGGAACAGTTATGGGCACTCGGCGTCGTGGTATTAGCCGAAGCCTTCTTGACGTCAGCGACGGAGCGGCGCACGCCGGATTGGAACGTAAGCCTACTCTTGTATTAAGGGGGCTAGTTCTACTTCCAGCCGCCCTTGCAACGTGCAGGTGTGCAATGGGCGATGGGCCCAGACCCCTGCGCGCATAGGATTTAGACCGGCGGGCTGACCTCTCTGTTGTGCCTAGGTGGGGCTGCGACGTGTTGATCTTCCGAGGCCGGGCATGACCCAGGAAAGTGTGTCTGGCCAAATGGGATCGAGCGTGTTGGGTTATGTGGTGCACCTCTGCAGGGAAGTTAATCTATTCGAATAGCCGTGATCTTCGGTAATAGGACGACTTGGAGTTGTACCTTGACCTTATGACAACTAGAACCGGATACTTAATAAAACACACCCTTTCAAGTGCCAGATACAACCCGGTGATCGCTCTCTAATAGGGCGACGAGGGGAGGATCGCCGGGTAGGATTATTCTATGCGATGCTACTTGGAGGACTTCAGTCTACTCTCTTCTACATGTTGCAAGACGGAGGCTGCCAGAAGCGTAGTCTTCGACAGGATTAGCTATCCCCCTCTTATTCTGGCATTCTGCAGTTCAGTCCACTGATATGGCCCTTTACACATATACCCATGCATATGTAGTGTAGCTCCTTACTTGCGAGTACTTTGAATGAGTACTCACGGTTGCTTTTCTCCCTCTTTTCCCCTTTCCCTTCTACCTGGTTGTCGCAACCAGATGCTGGAGCCCTGGAGCCAGACGCCATCGTCGATGACTACTACTACACGGGAGGTGCCTACTACTACGTGCAGGCTGCTGACGACGACCATGAGTAGTTAGGAGGATCCCAGGCAGGAGGCCTGCGCCTCTTTCGATCTGTATCCCAGTTTGTTCTAGCCATCTTATGGCAACTTGTTTAACTTATGTCTGTACTCAGATATTGTTGCTTCCGCTGACTCGTCTATGATCGAGCACTTGTATTCGAGCCCTCGAGGCCCCTGGCTTGTATTATGATGCTTGTATGACTTAATTATGTTTTAGAGTTGTGTTGTGATATCTTCCCGTGAGTCCCTGATCTTGATCGTACACATTTGCGTGCATGATTAGTGTACGATTGAATCGGGGGCGTCACAAGTTGGTATTAGAGCCGACTGCCTGTAGGAATCCCCCTTCCCAACTCCTTGGCCGAAGTCGAGTCTAGACGTTGCAAATTTTTTTTTTACTAACATGGTTGTGTGTATTACCGGCACACGTTGCCATTGGGTGGTAGTAGGATCTTTTATTCCTCATCCTATACTCTGGGACTCTGATCTCTCTTCTATTCGGGTTAAATGAATTTTACTAAAACTAACATTACGATCTCGTTATCACTTTCACCCAGAGAGCCTCTTATTACTGATGATCGTTTGCTGCACGTGAAGACCCTGAAGATACTCTCCGCTGTTAACCCGAGAACTGTGTTCATCTTGTTTGCAATTCCCTTCCACCGTCAACCCTTATGGATAACTACTTGCAGTTGTTATTCTTACATTAATCCCCGGTTGTTCTTGTTATTACAAGATACCCCGAAACACTAGTTGTTGTTTCGGTAATCCTTTGAGCTTGCTGCCTTGCAGTTCTTTGCCACCTGAATACCCCTAAGAATAATTTCTCGCACTTTCCAAGTATCCGCTCATCCCCAATTGTTCAGGTGTTTCACAAAAGTCTTTGAAATACTATTCAATCCTCCGAAAATCCTTAGCAGCTTTATTGTTCTGCAAAATACTTGTCTACTTGCTTTATGGATGCTTACCATATATCTGGCAATATTCACTAGTATCTTTTGACACCAACATTTTGATCCTATTTGATTCAACACCTGTGCGAATGCACACAATCATCTATCAACCCTTCTAAATTATCTTTCCGGCTCAGACATTATTTTGAACATGAGCTGGTTATCGACCAATCAATTTGCCGTCGATTGTACCCCTAAGCCTACTCAACTTATCCATCCTTGATCAGAGTGTTGCTTCTGATCCCCTGATTTGGAAATCATAATTCTTTTGCATTTGAACTGTGGATTAGTCAGTTGTTTCTATAGTTTGATCTCCTTGCATTGTTTCTTCCTCTAGTTGAGTACCGATGCTCACATCAGATCCCTTGTGGACCGTCGGTTCCTTTGTTGGATTTTATCCGACAGTGTCCTTCATATTGAATAACCTTGAGAGCCTTTCCATGGGTATATAATGCCTTTGGTAAATTATATCATCTGCCTTTGAACAATGCTCTACTTTCGAGCTTGTGTTACTTACTCCTGAAGTTTGTGGTATATGTTCCTAAGAGACCTTGATGGGTCGAACCTATGCCTTTTCTAATCTGTGTGAACCCGGAATCTACTACGGGTCACTCTCTACTGATGTTATGTCAGATAAAATTTCAACACTACAGCTTCATCGAACGTGAGAAGTGAATGAAAGATTATACATTGAAGAAGTGGGAGTCGACCTTGAACCTTCTGTTCATGCCCATGGACACGATGTAGATCTTATCATTAAAAGCTTCTCTTAAATTAATTATTCCCTTGGTATAAGGTCATCTTATATCTGGGATCTGGCCTTTTTGCAATCGTGGTTCCGACCATGTTCTCCTTTAAATACCATTTCTCGTGCAAGTTTAAGAACTTGTCTTCTGCAGAGCAATGCCCCAGTCCAACCTCTACTTTGATCTGTTGTCGAGTATTACCCCCTGGTATCTCGAGATTATCATGGAACTGCATAACTTTTTATGAGTCATCAAGTACTACCTTCTCAATTTTTCACGGGCTCTGAGTTATTAAAAACTCAAAGACACCGATAACTGAATCGAGTTCGCATTGCGAATCAACAAGTATTTGAACCCTTCACTGCTTACAACTTTATTAATCCTACAAGTCATTCCTAGCCTAATCGGCTATATCATTATGGAGCTAATTTTAACTGTGCTACCCGGTCCTTCTTCCCGGAGCACAATTTTCGACGATGAACTAACCTTACGTTGATCGTCATCATCATATCATTTCGCCTTGAACAACAAGCTTGGTTTCGAGTTTGTGTCGTACCCTTGGTTCCAATAACATTTCACTTTATCATTACTTTGACTTGATGTCGTTGCCGATCGATTACATCTTCATGCACTCTCGCGACAAATGTGTCGTGAATATCATCAACATTATGAGCTCTTCCAAGAGATCTATTGAAATCATGATGAGAAATACCATCCTTGCCCTCGATGATTGGTGTTATCATCGACCACTTTATTGCCTTCCGTTCAACACAAACTTGTTCGTGTTTCGTGTTATACCTTGAGATCCTTACTATCCAACATTTGTTCTTCTTTAGCTTGGAGTATTACCATCTTTTATGACAAGAATGTCATGAGGATTACTCCACCTCTTAAGAATTCTTGGTATAGTGATACTCCTCACCATCACCATTCTTTCTTGGTTCCCGTGTTGATTCTAACCGAGGTACCTACAAGTGAACGGTGTTGTTTGGATTCCGTACTTCTAGCAACGCTATTGCTTTGAAGTTAATGGTCAACCATTCATTCTTAGACTATTGATTATTGAATCACCATTCTATCATTGATCGTGCTACCTAGTCCCATATTTCGGTTGCACCTTTAACCAATGTTTAACTGTGTATGTTTTCCTCAAGCATACATCATTATATCATTAGATCTCACTAATGTTATCTCCTTGTTCACATAATTGTGGAGACCCATCTTTTGGAAGTCTCAATGAATTGTCGTTGAGTTCATCAGCTACCTCCTTATCCCTTCGTTGGTTTAATGATGAGCTTTTGTTTTGGAACTCACTTCCGTAGTAAATTTCCCGAGAAACTTACAATGTCGTCTCGTCACTTTGTTTTGCACCTTTTCTTCTTAGGCATCCTGAGTCTGAGGTATCCTAACACCGATCATATCTGAATCTCGGTCAGATATGATGGTTGGAACATTTTCCAAGAGTTATAACACCATTCTTTTATGACCCGGTAAGGGGATGTCATGCCCAACACACCTGGCTGGAGGACCTATTGTTATAGTTCCCTTCATAGCAAGGTTAGCGATTCTTCCATGAGGAAATCGTAAGACTTATTCTATAAGTTGTTCCTGGTGGATCCTTTGTGCATCCAAATTCCGACCCTTACTTGACGGCCATGTCAATGCTATCTCGAAGCATGTCTGTGGTACTCCGTTCTTCAACAAGAACATTTGAAGCCCAATGCTAAAAGTTTCCTGCTCAATTATCCAAACACCATTGTATGGGTAAGGTCATGAAATTTCTCTCCTCTTATCTAAAGGGTTTTCTACATTATATCTTGTCACAGATATCATGCTCTGCTTGTCCTTGGGAAGGATATACCCCTGAATTATGTGTTTAAATTTCGTTTCCATTGTTCTGTTCAACCTGATGATCACATTTCCCTTTCCATTGGTTTGTTTGACCTTTCTTGTGATCTATATAATCTAAGCAGTAATAATTCACTGCTTATGTAAACACCTCGGTGTACAACTCTGCCAGTGAGACCCTGTTTCTATTGTTGATGACATTTCGGTAACTGCCGATGGATGAGAACTTTGCCTCTTGGCCCGGCTCGTTTCAACGAACAGGAAAATGGTTCTCTTCGTCCCTCGCCCTTGGAACCAACGTTGTTGCCAACATAGCTGACAAGCTATTCACTGACATGCCTCCCTGTCGCGGCTGTGCAAGATGTCCCCACCCTTCCTTCTTTCAACCCACATGGTGGGCCCATAACCCACAGGTCCACTGGATTGAAACCTGACTCTTCTTTATAACCCGAATTCTAACGTATCATTTGCACCTGGCTTCGTATGTGATTCGCGAGCTGAATGCTATACCATTATTCATTCTGGAATCAGACACCATGTTATTCTCGTTGTTCAAACCCCCATTCCAGCTTCTGTCTAGTCATTGAATGATTGCCTACCCGTTTGAAATTTTGGTACCATCGTATATTGCACTCAACGAATTCACTGAAATACAACTCGTGCGGTACCTTGTGTATTTCCCATTGAGTTCACCGTCAGATGCCCTGCTCTGTGGAGATGCGTTCTTCCGGAGTTTTTCCTCTTGATCGCGTTCGTAGGATGATGGAGATCCCGAAGGAAGGATGAAAAATTGATCATGGTGACTTGAAGCAGAGAAATAAAGACATCAGCGAAAGGGGCAACCTCTTCGAAAGGGCAGCCAAGATCGAGAAGACTCGTAAGGTTTTTCGCTACCAACACCTTCCCCCTTACTCCACCGCTTAAATCTCGGGACGAGATTTCTTGTAGTGGAGGAGAATTGTGACGCCCGGATAATCAGACTACAGTAATCCCACGTTAACGATGCCACGTCACCCCGGTTACTGTTACTAACCTCTCGTTAGTTCAAAACCGGTTCAAAAGTCAAATTCAAAATATGTCAACAACAAAAATTTTCAAACTTTAAAATTAAAATGCTCGGAGTGTGTCGATTAATCCATAAGTAGTGGTAGGTGACGAGACCACACTTTTATAAAATATTTATGTGCACTAAAATAATTAAAAAAATATTTGAAAATACTTAATAAATGCTTTTATGTATATAGGTAATTGTAAGCTAGTTAAGATAATGTGTGAACATTTTATTACAGTGAGTTATGCTACCTTACTAATTTAGGTATGATTTTATAGTTTGATAAAACTGTTTTGATATTAAAACCTTTTAAACCGAAGCAAAATAAATAAAAGTAAAAGATCAAAACAAAAAAAGAGAAAGGGGGGGGGGGGAAGCCCCCTGCCCCTTGGGCTTCGGCCCACCAGGCCACAACCGACCAGGCCTGGCCCAACCGGCCACCCCCCATTCCCCATATCTCCCACGACCCAAACTCTAGCCCCACCCAGACCGCACACTCACCCCGCACGTCGCCCACTCCCCTCCCCCGATCCAGATCGGATCGGGGCTTGCCGCGCCTGTACGCCGCCGCCTGGATCGCCGTCGCCGTCCATCACCGCCTCGCCCCCGCCACTCGACGCACTCGCCGGAGCTGCCTCCTCTTCCACGCCGGCCTGCTTCCTCGTTGGATGCCGTCCCCGTCCTCCCCCTCAACAATCGCTGCCCTTGTCCCTGCACACCACCGTGAGCTCCCTCCTTTCCCCTCTGTCGTCGGCGTCTTCCATAGCGCACACACGCACCGCCCCGCACGCGACCGAGCCTCACCTAGCTGCACCTCGCCCCGGAGGCGCCAGCCATGCCGGACTGTCCCGCCCCCGCCTCTCCTTCCCCGACCGGCTCCACCACCGGACTCCGTCGAGCTTCACCGCACCCGGGCCCGCGCTCGCCGTGGCCACCAGCCTCCCCTGCCTTGGCGACCTGCCGAGTCCACCGCGCCCGCCATCACCTCCCGCGCGTGGCCACGCTGGAGCCCCTGGCCTCGGCTCCGACCGCGCTCCCACTCGCATTGGCCTCGCCTGCAGCCCCCTTCCATGCTGCCTCCCTCCATCGCAGCCTCCCCTGCCACCATCGTCGCCGGCCTGCGTCCACCTGGGCTGCCTCAGGCCACCGGCCTCCCCCTATTCCGGCGCCATGCCGTGGCCGACGGCGCCGAGTCGGGTGCTCCCCTGTCGGTCACACCCGCAGCACCCATTCGGGCTGCGCCCGATGCCCGTACCCAGCACCCGCTAGGCCCCCCGGGGCACTAACTAGGGGGCCCCGCCCCAGAACGGTTTTTAGAAAAAAAGAATTAAAAAAATTAAAATAAAGAAATGAATAAATAATAATAATAATAGTATATATTAGATAAATAATTAATATTAAAATTAATTAATTAACTAAATAATTAACTTAATTAATCTTGTTTAGTTGAACTAATTAAACTTGATTAACCTAATCACTTAGGTTAGTTAAATAATCTGTTAGGTTAATTAGCACCCAATGACAGCTGGGACCCACATGTCAGGTTGACGAGTCAACCCCCTGTTGAACTGCTGATGTCAGCATGACATCATGCTGATGCCATAAATCCAATTTCGAATTAAGTTAATTAATTAATTAAATTATAGAAATTAATAAAATCTTTAGAAAATCATATCTTTTAATCTGTAACTCGGATTAAATTATTTTCAACATGGAAGTTGCTCAGAACGACGAGACGAATCCGGAAACGCAGCCCGTTCATCCGCCACGCTTCCCTAACCTATCGAACCCGCAACTTTCCCCCTCCGGCTCCTCTGCCCGAAAACACGAAACACCGGGAATACTTTCCCGGATGTTTTCCCCCCTACACCGGTATCACCTACTACCGCGTTAGGGCACACCGAACACCACGTATTGTCTTGTTACGCTTTGTGATGCTTTGATTGCTCTGTTATTTATTGTGTTCCCTCTCCGTTACTTCTGTCCGATAGACCCCGAGACTGCCGGCGACCCCCAGTTCGACTACGGTGTTGGTGACTCGTCCTTCTTGCCAGAGCAACCAGGCAGGCCCCCCCCCTTGATCACCAGATATCGCCTATTCTCCTCTATACTGCTTGCATTAGTAGTGTAGCATGTTACTGCTTTCCGTTAATCCTATTCTGATGCATAGCCTGACATTGTTGCTACATCTGTTGATACCTTACCTGCAATCCTAAATACTTAGTATAGGATGCTAGTTTATCAACATTGGCCCTACATTCTTGTTAGTCTGCCTTGCTATACTATTGGGCCGTGATCACTCGGGAGGTGATCACGGGTATATACTATAGATACATACATACTATACAGATGGTGACTAAAGTCGGGTCAGCTCGATGAGTACCCGCAAGTGATTCTGATGAGGGGGCTGAAAGGACAGGTGGCTCCATCCCGGTAGAGGTGGGCCTGGGTTTCCGACGGCCCCCGACTGTTACTTTGTGGTGGAGCGACAGGGCAGGTTGAGACCACCTAGGAGACAGGTGGGCCTGGCCTTGTTCGGCGTTCGCGGATACTTAACACGCTTAACGAGATCTTGGTATTTGATCTGAGTCTGGCTACTGGCCTATACGCACTAACCAACTACGCAGGAACAGTTATGGGCACTCGGCGTCGTGGTATCAGCCGAAGCCTTCTTGACGTCAGCGACGGAGCGGCGCACGCCGGATTGGAACGTAAGCCTGCTCTTGTATTAAGGGGGCTAGTTCTGCTTCCGGCCGCCCTTGCAACGTGCAGGTGTACAATGGGCGATGGGCCCAGACCCCTGCACGCATAGGATTTAGACCGGCGGGCTAACCTCTCTGTTGTGCCTAGGTGGGGCTGCGACGTGTTGATGTTCCGAGGCCGGGCATGACCCAGGAAATTGTGTCTGGCCAAATGGGATCGAGCGTGTTGGGTTATGTGGTGCACCCCTGCAGGGAAGTTAATCTATTCGAATAGCCGTGATCTTCGGTAACAGGACGACTTGGAGTTGTACCTTGACCTTATGACAACTAGAACCGGATACTTAATAAAACACACCCTTTCAAGTGCCAGATACAACCCGGTGATCGCTCTCTAACAGGGCGACGAGGGGAGGATCGCCGGGTAGGATTATGCTATGCGATGCTACTTGGAGATGCTACTTGGAGGACTTCAGTCTACTCTCTTCGACATGCTGCAAGCCGGAGGCTGCCAGAAGCGTAGTCTTCGACATGATTAGCTATCCCCCTCTTATTCTGGCATTCTGCAGTTCAGTCCACTGATATGGCCCTTTACACATATACCCATGCATATGTAGTGTAGCTCCTTACTTGCGAGTACTTTGGATGAGTACTCACGGTTGCTTTTCTCCCTCTTTTCCCCTTTCCCTTCTACCTGGTTGTCGCAACCAGATGCTGGAGCCCTGGAGCCAGACGCCACCGTCGATGACTACTACTACACGGGAGGTGCCTACTACTACGTGCAGGCTGCTGACGACGACCATGAGTAGTTAGGAGGATCCCAGGCAGGAGGCCTGCGCCTCTTTCGATTTGTATCCCAGTTTGTGCTAGCCATCTTATGGCAACTTATTTAACTTATGTCTGTACTCAGATATTGTTGCTTCCGCTGACTCGTCTATGATCGAGCACTTGTATTCGAGCCCTCGAGGCCCCTGGCTTGTATTATGATGCTTGTATGACTTAATTATGTTTTAGAGTTGTGTTGTGATATCTTCCTGTGAGTCCCTGATCTTGATCATACACATTTGCGTGCATGATTAGTGTACGATTGAATCGGGGGCGTCACATGACCGCCCGCAAGGCCACGGCTATGTAGAGCAACAACGGCTCCTTGTCGGTCGGCGCGGCCAGGACTGGTGCGGTGGAGAGCATGCGCTTGAGGTCTTGGAAAGCCTCGTCTGCCTTGTCGCTCCATTCGAACAACTTCGTCTTCTTCATCAGTTGGTACAGGGGTAGCACCCTCTCGCCCAGCCGTCTTAGGAACCGGCTGACCGAGGCCAAGCATCCGAAGAACTTCTGGACATCGCGCAGCCGAGCCGGCTTGCGCATGCGCTCGATGGCCTTGATCTTCTCCAGGTTCGCCTCAATGCCGCGTTCCGAGACGAGGAAGCCGAGTAGCTTTCCGGTCGGGACGCCGAAAACACACTTTTCCGGGTTAAGCTTGACCTTGTATTCGCAGAGGTTGGCGAATGTTTCCTTGAAGTCGTCGAGGAGCGTGAGGTGCTACTTGGTCTTCACCACGATGTCGTCCACGTAAACATGGATATTGTGGCCGAGTTGCGGCAGCAGGCATTTCTGCAAGCAGCGTTGGAAGGTGGCGCCGGCATTCTTCAAGCCGAACAACATAGTTATGTAGCAATATGCCCGAAAGGGCATGATGAAGGACGTCTTCAGGGCGTCGGCCGGGTCCAGCTTGATCTGGTGGTAGCCGGAGTAAGCATCTAGGAAGGACAGGAGCTCGCACCCGGCGGCCGAGTCTATGACTTGGTCGATCCGCAGGAGAGCGAACGGATCCTTGGGACACGCCTTGTTGAGGCTGGTGTAGTCGATACACATGCGCCAGGTCTTGTTCTTCTTTAGGACGAGGACTGGATTGGCTAGCCAATCGGGGTGAAACACTTGCATGATGAAGCCGGCCGCCAAAAGCTTGGTGACCTCTTCACCAATGGTTCTTCTCTTCTCTTCGGAAATACGTCGTAGGGGTTGACGGGCAGGCTTGCCGTCCTTGCGGACGTGAAGTTTGTGCTCGGCGTACTTCCTCAGGATACCCGACATGTCTTTGGGGGTCCAAGCAAAGATATCCCGATTCTCACGGAGGAAGTCGACGAGCTCGCATTCCTATTTGCTGTCGAGGTGGGCGCCTACAACAATGTACTTGCTGCAGCTGGGGTCTTCCGGGTTCAGCTTCACTTTCTTGGTCTCCTTGGAGGGCTTGAAGGTGGCCTCGTCGGCCGGGTCCTTGGTCGGGATTGACGCGGCCGAGGCCACGCCTGCCATGGCGACTATCCGGTTGATCTGGCGCCGCCCTCGGGAATGGCCAGCGACTCGGCCAGCTTGGCGCTATCTTGGGCGCACTCCAGGGACTTGCGGTAGTCATCGGTAATGGTGATGAGGCCCTTGGGACCCGGCATCTTCATCTTCAGGTACGTGTAATGGGGGACCACCATAAACATGGTGAGCGTGGGTCAACCCAGCAGTGCGTGGTACGCGCTGGACAGGTCCACCACCTCGAACCAGATTGGTTCACGTCGGAAGTGGCTGCTGACACCGAATAGAACGTCGAGCCGGACCCGGCCAATGGGAGTACAGGAGAGGCCGGGCATGATGCCATGGAAGATCGTCCGGGTTGGCTCCAGGTCCTCGTCCTTGAGGCCGAGCTTGGTCATCGTGTCGCGGTAGAGGATGTTGATGTTGCTGCCACCGTCGATGAGGACTCGAGAGAACTTGCACATGTGCCGCGTGACGATGGTGGGGTTGAGGATGAGGGCGTAACCACCCGGACTCAGCATGACCGTTGGGTGATCCTCCCGGGTCCAGGTGACCGGGCGGTCCGACCAGTGCATGAACTCCAGTTTGACCGGGACGACGGTATTCATCTCCTGCCAAAGGAGGCGCTTGCTACGCTTGTCGTTGCCAAGGCTGGTGAAGACGATGTAGGCCGCGTTCTGATATGGGTAGGTGTTGTTGTGCATCGTGCCACAAGCTGGAGGTGGCAGTGGAGGTGGAGGTGGCTGCCCCGTGCCTGGAGCCGGAGCCAGAGGAGGCGGGACGTCACCCCTCATGATGTGCTTGGTGATGGCGCACTACCGAAGCGTGTGTGTGGACGGTCTTGCGCCGCTGTGGTGCTTGCATGGGGCGTCGAGCATCTCTTCGAAGCTCATGGCGAGTTGCCACACCATCTTGCCGGTCTGCCGGCGCTTTGCCGCCGGGTCCGCCGCAGGCTCAGTGGCCGCGACGAGGCGGTTGTCGTGGCGCTACACCGGCTGGTCGGCCTTGCGCTTGTTGTTCTAGTGATGCTGCTGTCGGCTGCTTTCGCCGGCCGGCTTCGAAGGGGGAACTGGCTTCGCCTTGCCGGCTTCATCCAGCGCCACCTGGATCTTCATGGCGATGTCGGCGTCGGCGTATTTGTCCTCCGTCGGCATGAGCGCGGCCATGGTAGCCGGCTCGGAGCGTAAGAGCATGAGCTTGAGGAGGGTGCCGTCTTGGCACCCGTTGACGAAGTACTGGATCTCCTGGACTTCATGGACGCCCTCGCAGCTGTTCCGGAGCTCAGTCTAGCGTGCGAGGTACTCGCGACCGGTCTCCGTTGTCCCCTGCATGGACATGGCGAGCTGGCTCGGGTGGGCGGGTCGCTTGTAGGTCCCCGTGAAGCTGCGGACGAAGGCTTGCTCGAAACTGACCCATGTGTTGATGCTGCCCATCGGCAGACTATTCAACCACGTGTGGGCTGACCCCTTGAGCATGAGCGATGCATAGCGCACGGCGAGCCGACGATTGGCACCGGTGATGCCAATGGCGGTGGTGTAGTCGGTGAGCCAATCTTCTGGCTTCATGGTCCCATTGTACTTGGGGTGTGGCGGGGGAGCATGAACCCTTTGGGAAAGGGCTCTTCCCAAATGCATGGGCCGAAGCATGCCGGCCCGATAGTGCCGCTCTCCTCCACCTCTAGGGAGTGAGCGAGCTGATCGAGGCAGTGGTGAGCATCGGCGTCGTCGATGGCGCCCGGGCCGAGTCGACTGGCAACCAGGCCACGGGGGGCCGGGTCGGTTGGAGCCAGACGCCGGCCATGCTGGCCGGGTCCATGCTGGATCTCCGGGACAGGCTCGCGGCCCAAACCGCCGGCGGCTATGGCGGCAGGGTCGCGCCGAGTCCGGGCTCGGCCGGAGTGCGCCTCACCGGGTGGCGAGGTAGCTGTGTGCTGAAGTTCGCTGGGTCCGCCAAGGCGGGCAGAGCCGGATCCAGCCGGCCTGACGAGCTGGTTGAGGCGGTGCTGCTGGGTGTTAGCCGTGTTGAGGAGTTCGCGCATCCGCCCGATGGGCTTCTTCAGCTCCTCACCCGTGAGCTGGTCCAGGTCGACTGCGGCTACCTGGGCAGCATGCATGTTCTTCGCTGGGGTCTCATAGACGGTCGAGACGGTGCCGAGGGCCCGGCCGATCGCTCCTCCTCGGGCACTCACATCGGTGACCCGGCTTGGCTCGACCGCGGCGGCCATGAATTCATAGGCGGCATTGCGCTCCAGCTGAGCAGCGTCCAAACGACACTAGGTGGTGGCGAGTGTCTCGGACAGGTCCAACATCTGCTGGCGCCTTTCCTCGAGCTGGGTTCGGGCCTCAGCGACGTTGGTGGCGTCGACGTCGGTGCCGATGGGGATGCGGAGGCTCTGCATCGTGGTGCACAACGGGTCGGATGGCTCGGTCCGTTCCGTTGCGGCCCTGGCTTCGGCGACCTTCCTCGTCTTGCCCGATGAGGAGGAGGCGCCATCGCCGGTGACGAAGACCTCCACATGGACGTCCATTGCCCCGGCGGAAATGCCACCGCCGAGGGAGAGGGGGGAGTCCGAGTAGCTGAGTACCTCACTGGGGTACTCGTCGGCCGCAGACGCATATGAGATGCGCAGCGCAGTGAAGGAGGCGGCGAGCGTGCCGACGACGTCGTCCGCCAGCGCAAGGGACTCGTCAGAGTAGGAGAGGGGCCCGTATGAAGCATGCTCCCGGCCAGCTCCTGGGCGCCAACTGTCGTGGTGGGCGCACGGCAGATGCCATGGGATGGCTAACGAGAGGAGGAGGCTCGAGGGCGTTCGTGGGCTCCAGAGGCGAGGTTGGCATGAGCGGGCACGGGACGCCGGACATACCCAGGTTCGGGGCTCTCTGGAGAGATAACACCCCTAGTCCTGCCGAGTGTAGTTTGATGTTCGATAGTACAATGTTGCTCCTAGAGCTGTATGGAGAGGGAAGGAAAGCTGGCCAAGGCTTAGGCTGCTCCTTCTCTCTTGGTGGATGTTGCTGTTTTGGTGGCTAGTTCCTCTCTATGCTCTGTTGCTACTTACTTGCCCTCCTGCCCGTATGCTTGGGCTCCTGGGGGGTTTTATAGGGCAACGCCCCAGGGTTACAATGGTAATGTTAAAAGTCAGTGGGTCCAGGTTGTCGGTGTCCGGGGACCTGGGCTGGGACCCACTGGGGGCCTGTGGTTCGTCGGGTTCCCCTAGGTGCGGGCTCCGCATGCCTAGGGGAACTATGCACCGTGTTGTCGATCGTCAGGGCGTGGCCGAGTCGAGTCGTGTACAGTGGTGCTCCATTAGGTCGCCGCTTGCGGTGAGGGCGGGGGCACTGTAGCCACGCCGGCCGTGGTCAGCGGGTAGGTGAGGGGCACTGTTGCCACGCTTCGGTTGACCAGGGGCATGGGCGGGGCACTATTGCCTTGGTCATCGATGGCTGAAGACTCGTCCCATCATACGGCCTGGATGGGACGGGAGCTGGCCCGTGGCTAGATTGCGGAGCACGCCACGGGTGGAACTGGCTTGTTGCGGAAGCTTTGGTTGTGCCGGGTTCGGCTGTCTTGTGCCAGTGGTTGAGGCCGAATCGATGCGTCTTGCCGGGTCGAAGAGTTTGGCCGGGTTGCGGGGCTTGGCCGGGTCGAGCGATCCGACCAAGCGCGTGTCGACTTGAGGGGCGATGTTGGCCCCATTGTTTTTGAAAAGGATCCGGGTTCCATTGCCTGCCCGGGGTTCATCCCCCCGACACTACTGTGCTACTAATCACTTTGCTGCAGATAATTAATTTCCAGGTGTGGTTGAATTGACAACTTAGCTGCTAATACCTTCAAATATTCTTTGGCTCCCCTTGTGTCGAATCTATAAATTTGGGTTGAATACTATAAATTTGGGTTGAATATTCTACCCTCGAAAACTGTTGCGATCCCCTATACTTGTGGGTTATCAGTGGGCTGGGCGATGACATCCATCCTGCTGTTCTGGAGGTCTTGGTCTCGTTGCACACAAATAACAACCTTTGGTTGATTCCTTGGGACTCCATACTTGCGCTTGCCTCCTTTGCACTAAAGAGGAAACCTACTGCTCTGCGCCCGTTGGCGCGCGCCTGGCCTTGGTCATCATGGCTGATGTCATTTCAGCCTCGTGAGGCCGGGTCTTGCATTGAAATCTCCGCTCCGCTCAAGAGGCCGCCTGAGGAGGCCGCTCCCTCGGGAGGTCTTGATGTCGCCCGCCTCGCAAGGCTTGGCCCCTCGCGAGGGTCTTGTCTTTCCATAGTCGAAGTTGGGCCGTACCAGGCCGTCGATGGAGCCATGTCGTGAGCCGCAGGCAGGCAGGTTTGGGTACCCTGGTTCCTAGAACACCGACAGAAGCCCCCGGGCCGAAGGCGCGCTCGCACTTGGCTTCGAGGCAAAGCCAAAGGGAAAGTGCGGGACACCGCGGGACCCAATCGCCTGCAGGCCATGTAGACCCATGGCGCTTGATAAGATGTGGGTGCCTCCGCTTCCCCAAGCTACCTCGGCAACCATCTGATTTGACAACTGCCTGCTGCGAGCATAGCCTTGCCATTATTCTCCACCGCGCTTCCCCTCTGCTTCCTCCTCCCTTGTAAGCTTGTGCGCCCTTCTCCAGTCGCCGCATCTTGCGCGTCTTCCTCCGCCGCCATGGCACCAAAGTCGAAGAAGAAGAGTAGAGCTTGCATGCCCGAGGATCCCTTGCTAGAGCTGGATCCTGCGCTGGACCGATGAATAGTGCTCAACTAGGAAGGGATGGACAAGGTCTGCCTGTCCATTGCAGCCGATTCCAATGAGTGGAAGGCGATGAAGGCCTACCCTGCTTCCCGATCTTTGATCAGATGGGGGCCACTGAAATTCCTCTTCATCTTCATGCCTTCTTGGCTGGTCTAATTCCTCCCTTCTTCGATTTCTTCAATGTCGTGCTCTCGCATTACCAGATCCAGGCATTGCATCTAGATCCCGCCTCCATCGTTCTCCTTTCTATCTTCGCCTTCCTATGTGAGGCCCATGTGGGCATTGACCCACCCGTGGCCTTGCTTTGCCACTTCTTCGCGCTCCATCTCATCGATGGCCGGCGACGCTCCGGGTGCGTGTCGCTCCGGGCGGTGGCAGCGACGGCAGGCTCCGGCATCGACTTCATGTTCCGCACGGATACCACAGGGTATCGGAAGCGGTGGGTGTATGTGGACGCCTCCGTGCTCAGCCCCCTGCTCCTTCTTCCCCTCAAACCAGCAATCCTGAGCTCTGGCTGGGGGCACTCGTTGTTGGTTGATCGTCGGCTTGGGCGCGTCTGGGCCAGGCTGGCTAAGTTGCGGGAGGCGGGCGTGACAGGTTCCCTTCTGACATTTGCCCTTCAGGCTCCCTCCTTCCTTGGTGATGAGCTCGCTCTTGACGCGCCCTTCGCGAGCCCCGGAGCCGGTCGCCGCCCCAAGCCTCATGAAGCAGGCAGCCTCCTAGGAGGTGGTGTTGTCCCAAGAGCCGCGATCGCCGGAGGAAGGTCGTGAGCCCGCTCTCCTGACACTTCTCCGCTATGGCAGTCCCCGACCTATGGAAGCCGCATCAAGGGGCCTTGCGATGATCCTTGCAAGCAGTTGGGCATCTAACATGGCGGCCTCGTCTTCAAGCGGCGGAGCTGCGCCCACTGCATGGAGCCCGAAGCCCGAGGGGTGTCTGAAGAGGCTCCAGCAACCGAGCCCTTGCCGGGGACAGGCGAATTGCCCCACTCATCCCTGGCAAGCCATGGCGCAGAAGAGAGGCCTGGCCAAGCGATGGAGCTTGCACGTGGGCAGACTGCCGTCTGCCACAACCTTCTCTAGGTAGCTGGCGCGCTTGGCTAGCTTGGAGCGGAGCTTGCCGATGTCGACTCCCGCCTTAAGGTGGAAAACCTCTGTCTTGCGTGCGGGTGGCGTCAGCTGGAGGTCGTGGTCAATCTTGGGCGCGTGCAACATGAACACACCTGCAGGGATATCGAGGGGTCCCTTGCAGACTCTCATGAGGCCTGCATCCATGCTCAGGAGGAGGCGCGGGCCATGGAGCAGCGCCGCGAGGCAGCCGAGGAGCGCGAGAAGGAGCTCTGAGCCTTGAATGTTGATCTTGAACGGCAGGTCTAGACATGCCAGGCCGCCCTTGCAGTGTGGCTAGGCGGGGGCCCTACTAATGCGACCGAAGCTCAGGATCGCGAGGAGGTGCTGGCATTCGAGGCGATGGTGCAAAGTTTGGAGCGCGACCAACTAGAGGTAATGGAGCGTCAAGTGGCTTCGGACGAGGAGGCCCTTGCTTCCCGGGAGGCGAAGATCCAGCTGGAGATTAACCACAAGGTGGAAAAGATCCACGAGTCCCTCGTTGCAGAGTATCGCCGGAAGTTGGGGCTTGAGGAGGCCCGCTTCAAGCAACCGCAGGCCGAGCTGCAAGGCAAAGCCAATGCTCTCCAAGCCCAGCTTGTCGCGACAGAGTGGCACAGGAAGGCCGTCGAGGAAGCCCGTGGCCGAGCAGGGCGGAGCTGACGATGATGGTGATGACAATGGCACGGGCGACAGCGCGTCCCGCTAGGCCTGTACTTTTTTGTTCTTCCTGTAAAATATTTTTGGATGTGCCCCCGTGGGGAGTGAAAGCATTTTTCCTTAGGGGGGTATGATCTCCTTATGGTGCATGGAATGTTGACATTTTTCCTGAGTTAATTTTAGAATGCATTGTCGCAAGCCAAGGGGCTCTCGACTAGAGTAGCTGATACGATTTACCTTTCATGTTCATGGCCTTGGGTTGGTACTCATGCCACGGGGACGCCCCTGCCCCGGTGAGCCTTCTGGGGGCTCTCGCGGGAGGGACTTCCTGTCATGGTTGCTGGCCCGATCGCGGGCGTCGTGCGAGCCAACGCCAAAGCTCTTGGCGAGGTGTACGCATACGAGGGCACACGGCGGCGGCGTCCTTGGCCTCGAGGGGGCCTTGGCCTGCCTAAGTGCACATGCTACACCCAGCCCCCGCTCGCGGGGTGCTCGCGAGGAGTGGTAGCAAGTAGGCGCTATGCTTTCCAAGCGAAAATCAAAGAGCAACAACACCGCAAGTCAAAAAAATCCCCCCGTTTTTCTTTCAATAAGCACACGAAACTCCAAATTCATTCGAAGGCAACAAATTGGGCTACAGAAAAAGGGCAAAGAGAACAGCCGCGTCTGGCGCCTATGCTAGTCTTCTCACCAGCGCGGAGCTAAGTGCTTCAACTAGGCGTGGGCATAGTTATTGGGGAAAAGTATCGACGGCCAGCGCGGAGCATGGTGCTTCCACTAGGACGTGGGCGGGAGCCCCTGTGAGGCCCGGGGGCGGCACTCAGGAGACTCCAGGGCATGTACAACTCCACTCATTATTACGTGAGAGTGTCACGGGCGGAGATCTTCGTGTGCGCTCCTTGCTCCTCGCAGTGACCCCGCCGAACTCATCCTGTTGCCGCCGTTAGGGAGTCCCGGAACTAGGACGAGACCAAGCGGCGAGGGGGTACGCTGGCGGTGGTCGGGCGATTGCAGGCCCTCCACCGGGGTAAGGGCTCACTGACGCCTTCCCCGGCAAAGGACCTACCTTCGGACGGCGTGCCCCACCGCTGGGGTGGCGCCCTGCACCGTGAGGCGCGGAAGGAGCTCTAGCACCGGGCTCCCTCCACGCGGCTCCCTGGGCGCTCCTCCTGCCTTAGGTAGGTCCAGTGTCTCGAGATACGCCGTCGTGGTGAGATTCACCTATGATCCAAGGTTAGTGTAATTGCACCTAAAATAGGTTGACTCTGACCGGTGGTTGTTGGTGTCGAAGATGTTGGCGGAGTGCTAAGCCAACTCATGAGGAGCACCCATCTCCTGCGACCTGTCAGGACCCCTATTCCAAGTCACACTGATCTAGCATGTAACACATCATATCACTTTGCGGCCTCATGCTCCGTATTCCCACGGGTGCCACCTTACCTGGCCCAAGACCGTTTGCGCCTTTTCGCTCACGTATATGATAGTGTCGCTAGCATCCATATGACAAAGAACCCGGGCCGACATGACTAGTCGTAAACCCAAGGTGGCGCTAACTTATAGGGACAGGCATACATGACCCAGCAACGAACGTGTCGATCAACAACGTATGAACCCAAGTCATAGCAAGCTATAAGGACTTAAAGGAACAACACGTGACATTTCCCCAAAGGGACAGACACGGGAACGAAGAAGGACACATGCCGGCCAACCTAAGTGTTCCAAAGCAGTAGAAAGCTACCATGGCTTAGTGGAAGCACTAGGAGACATTTCCCGGTAAGAGAGGCTACCAAGAATAGACAACTAGGTTGTCGGATCCCACACATAGCAAGCATTTCAAATCATACACACAATATGCTCGATATGTGCAAATACAACATGACATCACAACAAAACTCTACAACTCAAAGTACTTTATTTAAAAGGCTCTGGAGAGCCATACATAACATATCCATACAGATAGGGGTCACATGACCCGACACTCAAGTCATACAAACATACAAGAACATGCGGAAGCAAACTTGTCTGCGTACAGACAACTAGAAAGAAAGAAGGCTTGCCGAAGCCTGTCAATCTACATAGGCCCTTCACAAGCTTAGGGTCACCACCTGGGTGTTAAGTTACTCACCAACGTCAAGATCTACATAAAACCCATCGGAAGGGGCAGTGTTCTCCTCTACAATAGTAATTAAGCAAACATGAGTACAAAGGTACTCAGCAAGACTAACATCAGATCCTACATACATGCACATTATCAACAAAGGGATGGTGGAGTTTACTGCAGCAAGCCAGCTTTGACTCTTGGCTAAACTATCTTACGAGACAGTATCTTGTAAATGATTTTGCGCACACAAGTCCACTACTCACCACAACAATACTCTACCGTGGATCCTCTCCCGTCTTCCTACGAGAGGGCCATCCACGGCACTCACACTTGTCTTGAGGCTTTTGTGAGTATCCATTTACTTGTCTATGAACTGTTAGGCAACCAAGTGGTCCTTTATCGCAAACACGGCTATTCGAATAGATGATGTTAACCCTGCAGGGGTGTACTTCTTCACACATGTTTCCACCACTTAGCGTCTGCACACGACATGTGCTCGGCAGACTTCAAGCGAAAGCCAACGTGGGTGTATACCATGACCTGACTAACCACACAAGTCCCTAGTCCAGGTTTATCGCCTATTCAGGTTCCATCCGCAGGGAGTCCGGCCGAGGTTTCCACTACAGCCCCGAACGATGTGTACAATGTTCCCGAGGCACCAAACGGGAACCTCAGTACACCGAGCCATGTACCTGCCGCATCACAGCCCACCCCGATGGTCAGTGCTGCGCACGGCCTCCAGTATACTACAAACACCAGAAATTACTTGCAACTCCTGGACAAAGGACAAAGGCGGTTAATAAGTCAAGGGAGTCAGTTAAGGATCCCAATGTGTGGTAGTAGCTGATTCTTAAATCACACATACAGATCTCAGTTCTTAGGGACAGTTCCAATGAAACAATCCACCATGTACTCCTACATGGCCTCTCATCGATACCTTTACCAAAACATGTTCAACACTTCACTCTCATCACCTACGCAATCATTTAACTCTAGCCCATCACCCAAATGAACCAGACCTGACACGACTCTAAGCATAGCAGGCATAACATGGTAGGAAACACAAACTTGGATCAATCAACTCCTACACATGCTAGTGGGTTTCATCTAGTTAATGTGGCAATGATAGGTCATGCAGAGGAAATGGGTTCAACTGCCGCAGCACACAACAGTTTGAAACGTTGTTGTCTTAAATGCAGTAAACGAGAGCAGGAGCGAGAACATGGGATTTTATTGATATGATCAAATGGTGGTTGCTTGCCTGACATAATGGTCGAGGAGTATTGTCCTTCAGCTGGATACTCGTGAATATCCTCAGGAGCAGAACCTACCGCGGAGAACACACGGGTAACACAATCAATACACGATGATATGCAACAATATGATGCATGCATATGACATGGCAAAATGAGAGTGTTGGGCTAATGCAACTACAAACAGGGTGGTTTGAGTCATTTTGAACTAAAGGTTCAACTCCAAACCCAAACTATGAATCCAAAGGGTGCTTTATCATGTTTTGATCTGAACAGCAAGGTTAAGTTTTTTAAACATGCATGAAACCAGTACAGATGGATAGATTGGGTTTTTCTGATCATTTTTCATATATAAATCTTTTCATTTGGAGCTACAGATTAATTTCTATGACTTTTTGGTGTTTATAACAATTTCTAGAATTTTCTAAAAAAGTTTAAATCCAGAAAAGTCTTTACTGCGTCAGCACTGTGTCCGCAGGTCAACAGGGCGGTCCAGGTCAAACCTGACCAGTGGGGCCCACTGGTCAGTGACTCAGTTAGTTAACTAACTAATTAGGATTAGATTAGTGGCTAACCTAGCTTTGACCAGGGGGCGGGGCCCACATGTCAGTGACCCAGGGGGTCAAATCCCGGGTCAAAGTGGTCAAGTTACCGGTGTTTAGCCGGCAACAACGACCGAACGCAGCGGAGCAGCGTGGGATTCGCACTCCAACGGCCAAAACGACAGCGGAGATCATCTACGTGGAGATGAGGACGAACCGCATCTAGCGGTAGTGGTGGTCGGACGCGGGGTCACTGGAAACGATGCCAGCAATGATGTTGGTGGCTGCCGGAGCTCGGGCAAGCTTAGTGTCGTCGCTATGACGAGCGTAGCGGCGTGGGGTTAGCTCCTACAAGCTCTATGTGATGCGGTGGGTGCGTTGGACACGACGGCTAGGCCGTTGCATGGCCGGAGACTCGTCGGTGGCGAGCTCAGGCGGCGGCGCATGCAGGTGAGCTCGGTGCAGTGCATGCAGTGTGCCGCAGTGAGAGCGAAGAGGGGGAGGAGGAGCATCAGGTCACAGCGGTCATGGCGAGTGGGTCAGCACGGTCGGGGAGGAGCTCGAGAGGTCGGGGCAGCGAAGGAGGTCTCCGTTAACGGCGGGTCGGAGCAAGCTCGATGCGGTGACTCCGGGGCGATCGAGCGCTCGGGACTCGGTCTGGTCGATGAGTGGACAATGGCGGAGCTCCTGGACACGGCAGGGTGACAAGGAGGCGACGGTGGCTGCAGCTACGTCGACGGCATGGGCGTGGCTGCATCGGCCATGGAGGGAGAGAGCGAGGGAGAGGAACAGGGGGAGAATGAGGTGTCGGTGAGGTCAAGGCGACACTGAGGAGGTCATCCACGCGTCCAGCGGCTCAGTAGCAAGCAAGAGGAGGTGTGGCGAGCTCGGCATGCGCGGGCACTCACCTCCCCGCATGCCTGGCGGAGCTAGCAGTTGACTGGCATGGGCCGGCCAGTGGGCTGCCAGGTGGGTTGCCAGGTAAGCCCCCTTTTCCCTTTTCTTTCTGTTTTTCTTTTCTTCCGTAACTGTTGGGCTTTATTAAAAATACCAAAGCACTTTCAAAAATCAGGAAACTTCTTGAGGGCACTATTTGCAATATTTCCAACAGCCATCATTTCATTTCATGATTATTTGGACATTTAACATAATTTATAGAATTTAAATCCCCAAATGCAAATAACATATGATTTAATTCAGTGACCCAAGTTGACCTAGAAAAATGTGAACCATTTTTGGGAGAGGTTCTAGACCAAGACAAAAATGATGAACATGGGTATTTCAAGTTCATTGAAAAATATTTTTGTAAACCCTAGTTGGTTTAAGTGGTGATGGGGTTTCTGCCATCCCCATTTCAAGTTTCTGGAAAAATTAAACATGATGCATCACTCTAATGTAAGCATTGACTAGGGTTGTGACACGACCTTCGCGATCCTGACGCCGGAGCCAGCGCAGGAAGCATGAACGGGCTTTTCCCTTGCTCTCACAGCATGCCGGCCATGGGTGGTGCTTGGGCCTCAGGGGCTATTGGCCTGAAACCAGCCCCCGAGCCCCGTGACGCGTCCCCCTCCATGCTTGGGGCCATGACCCGTCGTCCTGAGAGCGACTCCTCGCTGCCGTTGAGGTAGAAGCTGCTTGCTGCAACTGCTTCCTGGGAACGAGTCCCCTTGGTTGGGTGGACGATGTCGTAAGCTGAGCTGCCTCCACAGGGCCCCCGAGCTCCTCCCGGAGGGGCGAGTGGACATGGCTGGTGTGAGCATGAGCGTCCAAAGGAATCCGCGCAGCTGGCGCGATGTGGAAGGGTGTCGTGCCTTTGCAGGCGGCATCAAGTGGTTCAGCGATGCAGGAGAGCAGGGCATCACGCCCGCCCTCGGCCAGCCTGCAACGCAACAGCTCGCGGGCCACGACGAGCACGGCCCGCATGTTCGCCTGCTCCCGGCAAGCGCACAGGGAGGTCATGGCGGATTAGCTGGAGGACCTCACCGCCGCTCAGTTGCGGTGCTAAGCGGGAGGGGATGGAAATGGCCCACGGCTCCGGTAGCCGCTGTCGTCGACGCCCATCCCCGCTCTGGCAAGCGAGAGGTGACGACGGATTTCACAGCCGGGCAGAGTCTCCTGGGTGGCGCGGGCGGCCCATTGCTCGCCACCAGCTCATGTAGCCTCTGCCATAAGAACTACGAAGCGGGGGCGAAGCCGCTGTTGGAAGAGAGGCCTCGACAAGCCCCCTACCTAGCGCGCCGAATGTCGGATTTCGGGCTCCGCAGACCCAAGAAAGGTTTGAACTCAGGGATGTGTGCGAAGAACTCAACGTCTCAAGCCAATCGATCCGCTGCTCTCATGACCTAGCTCGATGAACATGACAGAGAAAGAGACAACATGATGCGGAGCATCCCACAATCATCCCCATGGACGTATCTACATCCCCCATGACACCACTTGGGCCAATGACAAGAGCTCGAGCAAAGGCTATCGAAGATAAGGTGAACTCGCTCCTCTCCGAACTACCACTTTCTACACATGAAACATGGCTACTACCTCAAGAGGAAACACTATGTGTGATCAGGTACTTGGAGGAAGACCACAGAATAGCTACATCCAATGGACAAGACGGCGAGGACACCGGGTTTGAAGGACAAGAAGAAGAGCTACCGAAGAAGCTCCAGCGAGTGGACGTCCGCCCAGGACTGGACATCCAGCACCTGAAGGTCCAGCCGACGAGAGCTACAACGAGCGAACGTCCAGCCCCCTCCAGACGACCGGCAACACTGCCCAGCGGGCGGACGACAGGCCCGCACTGGACGACCAGCAGTTCCACACCCGAGCTGATTCTGCAGCAGATCGAAGACACCAGACAACCGGCAACCTCCGAACGTCCGGCAACTCATTCACAGATCATAATTAGCGGAAGTCCGAGCCCTACCGGACCTCCGAAGCCGGACCCATGTTACCCTTCCATTCCGCCCCCTTTTGCATTTAGACTATAAATAGACCTCCTCCTCCTCCTAGTTAGGGTTAGCAATGTGATAGCTCATATTTGAGATAGAGCTTTGCTCATCCACTTGGTTACATCTTCTCGGAGTTCACGACCTCTTCGGAGAAGATCCCCCCAGCGGACTCAAGACGCCATCACGGGAAGACCCTTCAAGACCTCCTCACGGGGAAGACCTTTTGTATAGTCCTTTGTTGACCTTGAATCATGTATCACTCTTTGTGTTTCTAGGATCTAGCATATGTGTGACCGGATCTTGTTGGTTGAGTGATTTCTCTTGTGTTTCCCCTCATGTTCCCCTTGTTTTTTCCCTCATGTTCTTCGTAGGATCCCCTCCAATCGTGAAAGATCGGGAATCTAGGGTTCTACCCTACACCATCTTGGTATCATGAGCCACGTTGATCACGAATTTTGAGCCCCTACCCCTCTTTTTCTAGCCTAATCTTGTTGAATTCTTCCCCAAATTTGAAAATCCCCACCAAAAATAGCCCTAATTTTTTTTGTGATTTGTTGATGTGATGAAGTTTTGTTGGATTTGATCCATGGATTTGCTTTGCCACGAGTGGATCTAGCTTTCCCCCATCATCTCCACCATTTCCATCCACAAAATCGCTCGGATTTGACCAATTTTGCCACCTTCACCACGAACCCGAGGTGCTCATCACGTGCCTGAAATCGCCCAGGCACCAGACGTCCGACGAACGGACGAGCGCTCCCGACCGGACGTCCGTTGTTCCCTGTCGAAACTGAAGAATTTCAGTTCGGCCACCACCACCTCTCCACTTTCCACGACCACATACGCACTCTGATACAACCGCCGCTTTCCACAAGCACCACCATCGCTTACCCACTACCATCTCCGACAACTGAGACCCGTTTTGGTCTTTGGGAATTTGAGTTGTGGTTCCAGTGTCTTATTGGTTTCGGCTATATAGGTACGGTTCGACATCAACATCACCACCGCTCATCTTCGCCAAGGACTCGTCATCGCCAACAACCGTCCTTGCTTACAAACGACTACCTCGGCGGTAACCTCGACGACATCTTTGTCTACTCCTTGCCATTGCATTGATAACCACCATAGCCCAATTTTGTGTTGCTTTCCCCTCGAGACTGGCCTTTGAGTACTGCCGGCGACGTGACTTGTGCACATTAGTGATCATACTTCCAATAGCATACATACCATATCATCGTGGTGCATATCTTGGTATCATCTTTTGTGTCACAAAATTGTGATCACATATACACAATTGCTATCTTGGTTTGTGAAGTTTTGCATGAGAAAAGAGCTCAAAAGAGAAAGAGCCAAACAAGCTTTTAAGCAAAAGGGAAAGATAAGCAAAGAGCTTATAAGCAAGAACCATAGCATCATACTACACTAAGATTGTCATACTCGATCATTTTGGATCATATCACCAGAATTCCATACATATAGCATACTTGGGATAGAAGTCGTTGCATTTTTGCCTAGTAGGTAGTGCACAAGTTTGTATCCGCCTATTGTGCAATCGTGCTAGCGTCTCTCTAGTGTTGTGCAACAAGAGCATTTTCGTGGATTCCACATTTTGGCTCATTCCTTGCTTGCACGACCCCACTTATCTATTTGCGTGTGTGTTTCCATGTACCATATCTTGTTATTGGTCCACTTGTTACATTTGCAAATTTGTGAATCTTTTCCAACATTATTGAGGCTCACTAACAATTGCAACAAATTTTGTGCCACCATCCTAACCAAGCTCCACCATAAGCTTTTACTTGTCTAGGTGTGAGAACCGACAAGGATTGGTACCAATTGTGTTATTTCCTTGTTACACATTTGAGTGATCATTGATCCATCTTCAACATCGTTCTAGGTACATTTGGTATAAGTTCTTCTCTTTCTCCCACTCATATATTTGCTTGGAATGATGGATAGGCCAAGTTCTTCTACCAACACACTCTTCATCGAGCAAGATGACGACATGTCATCCTATGTCACCAAGAACCACCTCTTCGGTGCACAAAGAGCTTTGCATCAAGAACAACAAGCAATGAGCAACCGCATCGACAATATCGCCATCAACTTGTGACTCTCTGAGCAATGAACAATAGACAACAAGCTCGGCGCACACAAACAAGTGAACGATGCAAGAATGGATGAGATTCGTGCCTTGTTGGTGAACCGCTATTCTAGAACTTTGTCCTACTCAAGACAGAGCCGCTCGAGTCGACACTCCGACGACACCATCTACGGCTCAAGTACACCGACGTCGAACACTCTACGTCGAGCCACACACCAAGACCGTCAAAAAACTCATGATCCTCTACATGGCAATCATCCACAAGAGCAATTCGACGAGCAAGCACATCGTCATCGCCAAAACCAAGCTACTCTTGCACAAGCACAAGAAAGGCAACGTCAACGTCACAAAGAGGAAGAGCGAGCGCGCCAACACCAAGACGAACAAGATGCCGAGGCTCAATGTCTTCAACAACAACAACGTGAAGCACAAGCACTTGAGTGCAACGTGCCCTTCGAGAGTCATGTCGAGCCATCGCCAACCGCAACCGAGATAGGCGCAATCAAGAGGAAGCATTTTGCAAAGAAATTCAAGAGCAAAACTACCAAGCAAGAGTGCATCGTCAAGTTCCTCAAGCTCCTCAACAAGCTCGACAAGCTCCTCCACAACCTCAAGTTCATCAAGAGCATGATGACTACGAAAATCCTCCATGCCAAGAGCAATATGTGGTTGACAATCCTCCACGTCAAGGGCGTCATCATCATCCTCGACCCCAACACAATGAAGAGAAACGATATGGCAAGCTCAAGTTCACCATGCCCAAGTTCAATGGAAGCAATGATTCGGAAGAGTACCTTTCATGGGCATTGAAGGTCGACAAGATCTTTTGTTTGCACAACTATGAGGAAGAGAAGAAGACTTCTATGGCATCCCTTGAGTTCGAAGACTATGTGCTCATATGGTGGGAACAAATCCTTGAGCGCCAAGAGGCAAGAGGTGAACCACCAATGACCACATGGGATCAAATGAAGGATGTCATGCAAGCATGCTTTGTACCAACATACTACAACCACGGCTTCTTCAAAAAACTCCAACTCCTCAAACAAGGAACAAAAAGCATTGAAGAATACTACAAGGAAATGGAGATTGCCATGATAGTAGCCAATGTCACAGAAGATGATGAGCAAATATGGCCCGTTTCTCGAATGGCCTCAATCATCCAATCAAGAAGATTCCTGACTTCCAACCTTACACCAACCTCATTGAGCTAGTGCATCAAGCTACCAAAGCGGAACATCAAGTGCAAGATGACTTCAAGTACGCCAAGTACTCTACCAAGAGCTACGGCTTCTCCAACAACCAAGCTCCAATGACTCCGACACCTTCTACCTCAACCAAGCCATCTACAAGTAATGGCGACAAGTCGAGTTACAAGAAAACTTCGACAACCTAAAGTCGTCCTCCTACTACAAGCAACTTCAAGCCGCGAGCTTCATCATCTACTCCAACTGAGGAGACCGTCAATATGAGTTCCATCAAGTGTTTCACATGCTGCGATCGAGGCCACAAGTCTTTTGAGTGTACCAACAAGCGCACCATGATCCTCAACGATGATGGAACCTATGACTCCATCAGCGAAGAGAAAATGGAAGCCCTTGAGCAAGTTGCCATGCACCAGCGTGTGAACGAAGATGAACATGATCAAGTCTTGACTCTTCAACATCAACAAGACAAAGACCAAAGATGCCACATCTTCCACACCAAGGCCGGCATCAATGGAAGTTCCGTCAAGGTCATCATCGATGGAGGAAGTTTTCATAACTTGGCAAGTTAAGAACTTTGCTCCAAACACCAATTGGTCAAGAAGAAGCACCCGCATCCCTTAAAGATTCAATGGCTAAGCGATTCCGGCACTATCCAAGTCGAGCATACGGTCAAAGTTTCCTTCAAAATCGGAGCATATGAAGACACTTTGGAGTGTGATGTCATCCCGATGTCCGTTTGCCACCTCCTTCTTGGTCTCCCATGGCAATTTGACCGCGGCGTCATCCACAACGGGCGTACCAATCACTATAGCTTCAAGGTCAAGGGAAAGGAGTATGTGCTACGACCTATGTCTCCAAGTCAAGTGATCGCCGACAAGCAAGCCATCCATCATGGAGAAAAGAGTGAGAGAGTGACTCACTAAAAAGAGAGTGAGCGCCACAAGCCAAAATCGTGTGCCTCCACGATGAGCGACAAGAAAAACTTAGTCCTATTTGCCACCAAAAGTGAAACGAGAGAAGTGTGTGAGAACGCATCAAGTGTTATGCATTCTGTCCTTGTGTGCAGGGACGAGGCAACAAAAACTAACACCTCTCACGATCTACCTTTAGTATTGTCTTCTCTTTTGCAGGAATTCCAAGATGTTTTCCCCGACGAGCTACCTCAGGGTCTACCTCCACTACGAGGCATTGAACATCGAATCGACCTCAACCCCGGAGCACCTCTACCTAAAAGGGCTCCCTACCATGTCAACCCCGAGGAAACTAAGGAGATCCAATGACAAGTACAACAACTCATCGACAATGGTCATGTACAAGAAAGCTTGAGCCCTTGTGCCGTTCCGGTAATCCTTGTTCCAAATAAAGACGGTACTTATCGCATGTGTTCCGGTTGTCGTCCCATCAATGCTATCACCGTTAGATATTGTTACCCTATTCCACGCCTAGATGATATGCTTGATGAGCTTAGCGGAGCAACCATTTTCTCTAAGATTGATCTTAAGAGTGGCTACTATCAAATACGCATCCAAGAAGGTGATGAATGGAAAACCGCATTTAAGACCAAATTTGGCATATATGAATGGCTAGTTATGCCAATGGGTTTATCCGAAGCACCCGGTACTTTCATGAGAGTCATGCATTTTGTTCTTCGACCCTATATTGGTGTATTTGTTGTGGTCTATTTTTATGATATTCTTGTCTTTAGCAAATTCCTCAAAGATCATGTCACCCATCTTAGAACCGTGTTGCAAACCCTTAAGAAAGAGCGCCTTTATGCTAATATGGACAAATGCCTTTTGGTGTTGATAAGCTTGTTTTCTTGGGTTTCGTTGTGTCTTCTAAGAGTGTTCATGTAGATGAATCTAAGATCAATGCTATTAAAACTTGGCCCCAACCAACTTGCAACAAGTGCGTAGTTTTCTTGGTTTAGCCGGTTTCTATCGTAGATTTGTGAAGGATTTTAGCACCATAGCTTCACCTTTACATTCTTTAAGTAAGAAAATGCACCATTTATTTGGGGACCATCCCAAGATACCGCATTTAATGAGCTTAAATATTTGCTTACTCATGCTCCCTTGCTTGCATTACCCAACTTTGACAAACCTTTTGAAATTCATTGCGATGCGAGTGGTAATGGCATAGGAGGTGTGTTAACGCAAGAAAAGCGCCCCATAGCATACTTTAGTGACAAACTTTTCGGAGCGCAACTCAATTATCCCATCTATGACAAAGAGCTATATGCTTTAGTGCAAATTTTGCGTGAATCGGAACATTATCTTCGCCCTCATGAATTTATCATCCATACCGATCATGAAATGCTCAAGTACCTACAGGGTCAAACTAAGTTGAACAAGTGTCATGCTAAGTGGAATGAATTCATTGAGTCATTTCCTTATGTCATCAAGTACATCAAAGGTAAGGAAAATGTAGTGGCGGATGCTCTTTCCCACATATGCATGCTTGTCACTAAACATGAATTGAATATCATTGGCTTTGAGCACATAAAAGACTTGTATGCGCATGGTCCTACTTTTTCAATTCCTTATGCCAAGTGTTTGATGCATACATCTTGGGAACGCTATCACATCAAGGATGATTACCTTATGAGAGCTAACAAACTTTGCATTCCCGAGTCTTCTCTTCATTTGCTCCTTTTGCAAGAGGCTCATGGAGGCGGACTAATGGGACAATTTGGATGCGACAAGACATTCACTACGCTCTCCAAGAACTATTTTTGTTCCAAGATGTTCTGTGACGTCTCAGGCTTCACCAACTGATGCTCTACATGTCACAAAGCTAAGTCAAAAGCTCAATCCCATGGTCTTTACATGCCCCTTCCTATTTCTTATCAACCTTGGGAAGACATTAGCATGGACTTTGTACTTGGTTTGCCTAGAACTCAAAATGGAAAGGATTCTGTGTTTGTTGTTGTGGACCGATTCTCTAAGATGGCTCATTTTATCCCATGCAACAAGATAGACGATGCTTCACATATTGCAAATCTTATTTGTAGGGAAATCTTGGGCCTCCATGGAGTGCCAAAGACATTTGTGTCGGATCGCAACGTTAAGTTCTTGAGTTACTTTTGGAAGACTCTATGAGCCAAGCTCGGAATCAAGCTCTTGTTCTCTTTGGCATACCATCCTCAAACTGACGGACAAACAGGGGTGACGAATCGAACACTCTCCACTCTACTATGCGCGTTGACCAAGAGGAACATCAAGGAGTGGGAGGAGTGCCTACCCATCACACACTACTAGGAAAAGGGCTATAGATGGGATTGACACTAATGGCGCACCAGAAAGATGGTGCGCCATTAGTATATACTAATGGCGCACCACAATCTGATGCGCCATTAGAGTTTAAACTACTAATGGCGCACCATGCTATGGGTGCGCCATTAGTATCAAATTTTTTTTAACTAGTGCGCATGTCCAAACATACTAATGGCGCACCCGGGCAAAGTGCGCCATTAGTAGTTGTAACTACTAATGGCGCACCAGGCAGCAGGTGCGCCATTAGTATAGAATTTTTTTTGAACTAGTGCGCCTATCCAAACATACTAATGGCGCATCCTTCCCAAGTGCGCCATTAGTAGTTGTAACTACTAATGGCGCACCAGGCAGTGGGTGCGCCATTAGTATAGATTTTTTTTTTGAACTAGTGCGCCTATCCAAACATACTAATGGCGCATCCTGCTTAAGTGCGCCATTAGTAGTTGTAACTACTAATGGCGCACCATGCAAGAGGTGCGCCATTAGTAAGTGGGCAGCAACAAGATATTTGGGACAGCCTCTCCTACCCACACACTCACTTTCTCCCCACTTCATTCTCTCCACCTCCTCCTTGTCTCGGGTGCCTCCTCTTTTTCACCTCATTTCCACCATAGATTCATTCAAATTAAGTGGTTAAATTACCTTGTTTTAATAGGTAAGTAAGGGGGAAGCTATATTTAGGTTGTTCTCCTTACAACAATGTGCACATGCACTTTTTACGGCCTAGCTAGATCTATGTATGTTCGTGGTGTTGCATATGTTTGTGGTGTTGCATATGTGTTTGTGTTTGGAGGTGTACCGGTATTTGATATGCGATAGTTGCCAATATTTTGCCGGAATGTTGATTCATTTCCGTTTCGGCGAGAATTTTGGCATTAAGCATTCTTTTTGGTCCTATTTTTAGGGAAAGTCATGCCAAATTTTTGTTTGGATCTAAAATATCGTTTTGCTCTACCCCGCAGGCGACCATGGTCCGCACGATGACCGAAGGCATCGTGAATAGGTTTTTGAGGTCCGCGAAGGCCGAGATGCTTCAAAAGAACGAGACGGAGATAAGATGTCCGTGTCGAAGATGCAAGCTGAAGAGCCTTATTGCGGACCCGGATTCCGGGCAGGTGCGGGACCACCTGCTGTTGCGTGGTTTCATGGATGGCTATCGGTGGCAAGGTGATGAAGATGACTACGAAGTCGTCCATGCGGGTCGGGCAAGAAATGAGGAAGGGCAGCAAGACAACCACCGCGGCTCGGGCGGGCGAGAAGACGAAGAATCCCCAGGAGATGATCACGACTGTGATGCTGTACACACTCATCATGTAGAAGATGCAGGACATGATGATGAGGAAGATGCCGGAGCAGGTGACGGGCATGATCATGAAGATGATGATGCCGGCGGAGCAGACGACGCTGGACCATCGATGGGCTGGGTGCAGGACCCTCATATTCAAGAGCTTCTTCTCAAGCAGACGGATAACGCAAGAGCTGCCGCCCGAGAGAAAGCCAAGATGGATCAACTTGAGTTAGACGCGGTTACTCCATTGTATGAAGGATGCAGGCCCGAGGATACCCGCCTGAAAGTAACGCTCATGGCCCTGGAGATGAAGGTAAAACACAAAATGACCGATGCATGCTTCCACGAGAACATGTCATTCTGGCACGAACGTCTTCCCAACGGGAACAAGTGCCCGACCAGTTTGGAGGAGGCGAAGAAAATCGTGTGTCCTCTGGATTTACCGCACGTGAAATACCATGTGTGCATGAACAATTGCATCATTTATCGGGACGAGCACGCGGAGTCTACAATATGTCCGGTGTGCGGTGTCACTCGATACAAGAAGAGGAAGAAAGCTCCTCGAAAAGTGGTGTGGTACTTTCCGATCACTCCTCGTCTGCAGCGGTATTTCGCGGATCCTAAGGTAGCAAAGCTCCTGCGTTGGCACGCGGATAGGGAGGAGAAGAAGCGAGAAGATGACGCAAATGATCCGGAGATAGATAAAAAAGACAAGATGCTGAGTCACCCTAAGGATGCGAGCCAGTGGCAAGCATTGAACTTCGAATACCCAGAATTTGGGAACGATCCAAGGAACATCGTGCTGGGTGCGAGCACCGATGGAGTCAATCCGTTTGGCAGCAAGAGAAGCACACATAGCACCTGGACTGTGTTTGTGTGGATGTACAACCTTCCCCCCTGGTTGTGGATGAAGAGGAAGTACATTCACATGAGTATGCTAATTGAAGGGCCGAAACAACCAGGGAACGACATCAATCTGTATCTGGGGCTGCTGAAAGAGGAGCTTGACACGCTGTGGAAAACGCCAGCCAATACGTGGGACGCCGCAGAGAAAGAATATTTCCCTATGAGAGCCGCACTGCTCACGACGGTGCACGACTATCTCGGTTACGGATATCTTGCGGGGCAGGTAGTCCACGGATTTTCTGGATGCGTAAGGTGCATGGATGACACAACGTATCGCCAGCTAGATAGAGATCCCGGGTCTTCGAAAACCGTGTTCATGGGACATCGAAGGTGGCTTCGCGACGATGACCCGTGGAGGAAACGCGAGGATCTGTTCGATGGTGAAACCGAACCCCGAAAACGCCCGTGTACGAGGAGCGGCGAGGAAATAGACAAGCTGTTGAAAAATTGGAAAGACTGCCCACTGCCGGGAAAGAAGCAAAAGGCTCCAGAGCCGGGAAAGAAGCGAAAGGCGCCAGAGCCGCTGCTGAAGGTATGGAAAACGAGGTCTGTTTTCTGGGACTTGCCGTACTGGAAGATCCACCGTGTGCCTCACAGCCTTGATGTCATGCATATCACGAAGAACATGTGCGAGAGTCTGCTTGGTACCCTGCTCAACATGCTAGAGAGGACCAAAGATGGGCCGAAAGCAAGGGCAGACTTGAAATCAATGGGCATCAGGCAGGAGCTTCACGCTATATATGATGATGATGATGATGATGATGATGATGATGATGATGATGATGAGGCGAAGCAGGACACAGAAAGTCGTCGCAAAGGCAAAAAGGCCAAGAAGACCGGAAATGACTACCCTCCCGCGTGCTTCACTCTAAGTTAGGAGGAGATCGAGCAGTTTTTCACCTGCCTCCTAGGAGTAAAACTTCCTTACGGTTACGCGGGGAAGATAAGCAGATACCTAGACCCAGCGAAGCAGAAGTTCAGCGGGATGAAGTCTCACGACTGTCACGTGCTGCTGACGCAGATACTTCCAGTTGCAATCCGTGGGATCATGGACGCGCACGTCCGTGAAACGCTATTTGGCCTATGCAACTTCTTCGACGTCATCTCTCGGAAGTCGATTGGCGTGAGGCAACTCAGAAGGCTACAGGAAGAGATTGTGGTGATACTATGCGAGCTTGAGATGTACTTCCCGCCCGCATTCTTCGACGTTATGGTGCATCTGCTGGTCCATATAGTGGAGGATATCATCCAACTCGGGCCGACGTTCCTGCACAGCATGATGCCATTCGAAAGGATGAATGGTGTCATCAAAGGATACGTTCGCAACATGTCACATCCAGAAGGAAGCATAGCCAGGGGCTTTCTGACCGAAGAGTGCATCTCCTACTGCACGAATTATCTAGGCATCGAGAACCCCGTTGGTCTGCCCGTCAACAGGCACCTCGGCAGGCTCGCTGGATGGGGTCACCGTGAGCGTCGCCGCGAAATGCATGTCGACTTCGAGGGTCGACTCGCCGACTTTGAAAGAGCAAACCTAGTCGCGCTACAACACATATACGTGGTCGATCCTTGGGTGGTAGAGCACAAAACCTTTATTAGAAAGACCTACAATGACCGAGGCCAACAGAGGACGGACGGAGATACACTCAAAGAGCACAACTCATGTTTCACGCGTTGGTTCAAGCATAAGCTTCTGTCGTACCCTTTACATGAGGATTCTTCCGCGGAAGAACAACTCATATTCGCCTTGTCACAGGGCGCCGAGCACAACCTGATGACCTATGAGGCGTACGATATCAACGGCTACACATTCTACACCGAGGCCAAGGACATGAAGAGCGATGGTTATCAGAACTCCAGGGTAACGATGGAATCCTACACCGGTAACGACAAGGACAGATACTACGGAAGGACCGAGGAGATCTGGGAGCTGAGCTACGCTGGAGAGAAGGTCCCGATGTTCCGTGTCAGATGGGCCAAGAACGTCATAAAAGAAGACCGGTATTTCACCACCATGGTTATACCCGAAGCCAAATCCAAGACCGCGGGCGCAAACGTCACCGCGAAAAATGAGCCATGGGTACTGGCTTCCCAAGTGGACCAATGCTTCTTCATTACCGACCCGCCAAAGCCCAGTCGTGTTGTCGTGAGGAGAGGCAAAAGGAAGATCATCGGAATGGATGGAGTAGCCAATGAGCAAGACTTCGACAAGTACGGCGACCCGAGGATCGAACATGACGACGATGATGAAGTTGCAGCATACACCACAAGAAGAAGCAGGACCACCCTACCTAAAGGACGTCCGTTCCACAGAAGAACTCCATTTGCGAAAAAGAAGGGCAAGAAGATTGTGAACAGATAGCTAGCTAAGATCGATTGTATTTAAATCGTAGCCTTCATTTCTCGATTGTATTTCATGGGTACTTTTTGAACTATCATGAATATTTTTAAATTTCATGGACACTCGATCTCGATCCCCCTCCATCTCGATCGCTATCCCACCTTGCCAGATCCGGCCCCCTCGCCGCCGAGCACCCCCCAGTCCACCGGCCGCCGCCGCCGACCCCCCGCACCCTCGATTCCCCTACTCAACCGCCGCCGCCGACCCCCCGCACCCCGCGCACCGTCTTATAAAAAAAATTAGTATCAAACAACTTTTTAAATGCTACTGTCTTATAAAAAAAATATTACTGTTATTATTTAAACAAGTTTAAACATATTTAAACATAAATAAGTATCAAACAGCTTTTTAAATGCTAAAAAAAATTGTGGAGCCTGGGAGTCGAACCCAGGACCTCCTGGTGTGAGAACTGGCTGCTGACCAGTCGAGCTAGTAGAGTGGGCTTGACATAGATAGGTTCTGGTACTACATAACCTTTTGGCTCGAGCTGAAATAAAAAAAATACTAATGGCGCACCACGGTGAGGTGCGCCATTAGTATGGACATGCTAATGGCGCACCACGGTGAGGTGCGCCATTAGTATTGTGGCCCCCTTCGCCCGATCCCCCCTTCGCCCGATCCCCCTTCGCCCGATCCCCCTCGCCAGTTCTCTCCCTCTCGATCCACCGCCGCCGCCGCCGCTGCCCTCGCCCTCGCCCTCGCCCTCTCCCTCTCCCTCCCTCGCCCTCTCCTCGCCGCCCGGACGCCGCCCGGACGCCGCGCCGACGCCGCCTCGACCCCGCCCCGACCCCGCCGCCCGGACGCCGCCCCGACCCCGCCGCCCGGACGCCGCCCCGGACGCCGCCCCGACCCCGCCGCCCGGACGCTGCCCCCGCCGCCCCGACGCCGCCTCGACCCCTGCCTCTCTACGAGGAGGTAACCCTAACCCCACCCGCGCCGCCCCACAACAGACTGTTTATGTTATCTCATTTCCTCTTCTCCAACGGATTCGATCATCTCCTCACTGCAATTCACACGCGGATTCCTTCGAGAATGTAGATAACATGCATACACCTGAGAGAGGATTCGCCATGCATATGTTAGTATCGTTTCTTTTTTGCTTCCACCTTGTTTTTTATTTAGATAACATGCATACACCCGAGAGAGGATTTTTGCCTCCTGGGACGCCAAAATTATTTTTTTAGAATCGAAAAAAATTAGTGAAACAAATCAGGCATGTAGATCGTCAAGTGCTTTACCATTACAAAATGTTTCAGAAAATAACATCTTGGTTTGAACTCCGTACACAAAAAGCAACACGACACATATCCATTTTGTAGTGATTACCACCCGTCAGTCAATACTCGATATCTAGATACTGGATATCTAGACTTATTTTTAGTTCTAGATACGTTAATTTGTATCCATTTCTATGATAAGTAATTTGGGACGGAGGGAGTAGACAACATAAAATGGTTGGAGGTCCTTGGATTGGAATGATCATTGGAAGAATTTTGTAATAAAGAACTGAAAGGGAGTCAGTTAGTATGGCCACCTAAAGTTCGGTCCAGGATGGACGAAGCTCCAAAAGTTTGAATTTGAGATCGAGGGAGAACTTCTGGGGTTCTGTTGTGGGTTATGATTCCTCGTACAACGCTCACAACCTGAATAGATATGATTTTCTGTTGTGAGAAGTTGAAGGATTTGAGGTTGGCTCCTATTGAAACTTGGCTAGAGATACAACATTGTTTTTTCATTGGGAAGTGTAAAGCATTGGAGAAGATTTATTGTTGATGCTCACACCTCCAGAATATTTAGTTAAAACCTTCTGCTGAACTCATTAAGTTGTTGACTGCGCATTATGGAGAAAATTGTATTTCTGCAACCAGATTCAGCTACTGTCGTTACAACACTGTCTTTTGAGTAAATTGAGACTCCACATCATCACTGACATCGCAGGGCCATTTCTGTCAGATCCGTTGTCGAACTCCTCTAACTTGGAAACTTGGGTTATGTGTTACTCTTTCTTCTGAAGTTGTGCTTCTGTGTTATAAATCTCTGAAGTTGTGGTTCTGCAAAAATCGTGCCGCTGAAGTTGTTTGTTAGTGCTTCAAGTTATTTATCTTATTTTAGGTTATTTATCACTTGTGTTATTATTATACATCTTGTGCTCATCTTGTTTAGCTTAGGTTGTTGGTACACTTAGTTTTTGGGCCTCAACATATTTACCATTTGTGTTTGAAAACTAAACGAGTAGTTTGTTTATACATTTCTTCAAACCAAACCCTTAATTGTTTTATAACACCTATGTTCCTTCTCTATGAGACATCTGGGTCATTTCACCAAAGCACTCTTCAGCATGGGCCGTGCCGCAGTCTACATATGTATAATAATAACACAAGTGAACATATGCATGAACAGGATATATATCTTTAACAGGATATATATCTTTACCAGTTAAAATTTTGATCAAGTAAACTCAATATTTCTGGGACAGTTAGAGTATCCATCGATCATATTTGAACCTAATACCAATTCATTCATCTCCATACCACTGCAGACACAACAGAACAGAGGCACTTCATCACCCACGGCTGAGAAAGCAAGGTAGAATCACCACTGCATACATACTATTTCTCTTTTTTTTCTGTTCTTTTCAGATCAGTATTGTTGTGATCTTTCATGTCTTTTATAACAGGGAAAATGGTTGTATATGATAGACATCGAACCGTTTCTGTAAACTGAGTACTAACTGAGTTCCCTAAAAAAAGAACCTTAGTACTAACTGAAATATGATGGAACAGAAAATACAATGAAATCAATATGGAACATGCTAGATAAATATTGCCATGAAACCAGATGACACTGATAATTTTAGTGGAAAACAAAGGACTCTTCTGTTATTTTTAGTGAAAAGTTGGTCCACCGACCACTCACATATCCAATTTCCATGATCCTCAACGGAAGTCAGAAACACAACATATCCATGGACTTCTCATTGTTCAAAATCTTCTCTTAGGATTAACCACAACAGCATATCGGGGGTTCAGGAATCAAAATATCAGTTACATCAAGAGTTAGCAATGACCAAACTGGCATGTAACAGAGACACTATAAAAGATAGCCAACATCCAGTTAGGCCAACATAACAGTGAACAAAACTACTGTCAATCAGCTCAGTTCTAGTGCTGTTGGATTTTTCTCGATTGTATTCTTGCAGTTTTGAAAATTCAGTTTATTCGGTTACTGAAAATTCAGTTAATTCAGTTAGGCACACAAATTTCAGAACTTTTGTGTGCCCTAGTACTTGGTGTTTGTAGAAAACCAGGAGTGTCAATGGGACTAGAATTCACTTGTTCTTATATGGGTTTGTAAAACTTGTTCATGTACTGAACTACTAATGCCTTGTGATGCTCTGAATTACTTGTGATGCCTCTGAATTACTTGTGATCACATTGAGAAAGACTTGTAAAGATGATGATCATCTTTAACAGAAAACAATTTGTGATGATTTTGCTAGTTTGCTGGGTTTTGTCTCCGACCATCGTGTCGTGATGATTTTGCAGGTACCCCGAGAGGCCCTTGAGTTTGCCGGAATGTCGATTAACTTCCGTTCCGGCAAATTCGGGTACTCCATATGTCCTATTTTCAGCAAAGGTCATGCTGAAATTTTCCGTGAATTTTAGCATGACTTTGCTAAAAATAGGACATATGGGGTACTTGTGACTAATGCATGGGCCGGGGTATCTTAGTAGTTAATTAAGTAGGATCAAGTGCCCCGGCGTACTTGTGACTAATGCATGGCTTTTAGGGTGCCTCGGTGTCGATAAAAACCGAAATGATGAAAAGTTAGGCTTTTAGGGTGCCTTGGCATCGAAAAACCCTCAATGATAAAAGCTTAGATTTTAGGATGCCTCGGTGTCGACAAACCCTAAATGATGAGACCATGATCTTGTTCCTTGACAATAACCAGCTTTTTGACCAAACTTTGTTTCTATTTAGAGAGAAACATGGCCCACAACGATGAGGCCGGGGGTTCGGGCGGCAAGGCATTCTGGGAGCTGTCCCAGGAGATGGAGGAACAACCTCACTTGTATGAGGCCGCCGCCTTCCCCACCGATCCTGAGACCACGGATGGTGCCGCCGAGGATGACCACACTAATGCCACCACTGATGGTGCCGCCGAGGATTCCACCACTGATGATGGCGGCGCACGCACAGATAGCAGCCAGCCGAAGAGGCAACGGAAGGACCGGCGCCCGATCGTGCTCCGCACCCTCAAGGAGGAAGTTACTGAAGTGGACTCCAACGGGAATCCAACGGCGCCCGAACGACTAGTCAAGGGGTACTCGCTTCAGCTCGGGTGCCTTGTTCGGAGCACCGTCTCGATCAACACCGAGAACCTGAGGCATCCTGACCGGGGGAATTTGCGCCACCTCCTCTTCACGAAGCTGCACGAACAATACAAGTTCCCCGCTGAATTCGAAAACACAAGCCTCAAAGGGAATAAAGTGAACAATGCTGCCCTCACGAAGATGAGCAAGGCCCTGTCTACTTGGAAAAGCAATGTGAAGAGAATGATCGAGAAAGGTGAGAGTTATGAGAAGATCAAGGAGAAAAATCCTTCGATCACCGAAGATGACTACAACGACTTCAAGATCAATTGCTCGAGCACCGCAAGCTCCCAATCAAGTGAGTGGGGGAAACAAATGCGGGAGCTGAACATAGGGGAACACACACTCGGTCCCGGCGGTTACAGAGTGGCGGAGCCTATATGGGACAAGGAGGAGGCGGACCGTGCCGAGCAAGGCCTACCGCCCCTCTTCGATAAATACGGTGACAAGCAGACCAGGAACTTTGTCAGGGCCCGGTACAAGAAGGACCCGAAAACAAAGGAGCTTACCACGGATCCGAAGACCAGGCGGCTTGAGCTTGTTCTGGTAAGGAATACACCCCCGCGTAATTAGCTCCATATGGTTGCATTCTAATTAATGAAGCCGAATTTCTAAATGGTTCACATTCCTTCCGCAGGCGACTGAAAGCAGTAGCGCGGGGTCGACTCAGAGCAACCCTTGGGACACCACTCTAAATAGGGGGTTGAATATAATGAAGAACAAGGATAAGCTCAGTAAGCCGACGTCAGCTGGTCGTGTGGCCGGCAAAGGCTTGTCGACAAAATGGGGGTCATACTATACCGCTGGTGTGCGGAAGGAGAAAAAGACCAGCTCGGAAAGCCAGGCGCGAGAGGTTCAAGAACTCAAGGCACAGGTGGCGCGGATTCCGGAGATTGTCCAAGAGCAAGTGGAACAACGACTCGGAGCGACGATCACCGCCCTTGTGCCTACCTTGATCTCGGGGTTGAGTGCGTGGATTGCGGGCGGCCAACAGGGGCCGCCCCCGATTCCTAGCTTCACGGCCAGCAACTCGCATAATGCGATGGCGGGGCCATTGGTGCCTCCTGCGGAGGCGGCATTGGTGTCTCCGACGCCGGCACGGGAGCTTAATGCACCTGGGTGTACGCCGGCCGGCACCTCCTCAGCAAGCGGCCGCTCCGTCAACTGCACGCCCGCCGTTGGCGGTGCCTCGACATTAGCCGAGCTCGACGCCATCATCACGGTAACTAATTAAGCCTCTCTCGGCCGAGGACTTCATCTCCTTGCCTTTGACTGGGCATCCCTGACGCCCTACATGTTTTCGCAGGGCGCCGCCGACGTTCCGTGCACTCTCCTCCACTTCGTGAACAACGAGTTGGTCGATGTCGCCAAGGGCAAAATCGTTCAACCGGGCAACCCCTTGTTCCAAGGTACCCAGATTCCACCCAACTTGTTTAGGGTTCAACTGGTTCGGGTGCTGCCAGGCTGCGACGACTTGTTACCTCCGATTCGACCCATCGGGGCCGACGATGATGACGTGATGACCCTCAGCGCCTGCCTGAGCTGGCCCCTGCTTTGGCCGAAGAGCCAGATTCGTTTGGGGGCGGGGGACACCACCCCAAAGACAACACCGCCAGTCGTGCCGGCGCCAAGTCGGCCCCATGGCAAGACCGCCGTAACGGTGCCGGACATCCCTATGCCACTGGATCCAAACATGCATATGGCACAGGATCAGAACGACGACGACGACGACGATGATACATTTGGCAACGTCGATCAGTACTTTGCCGAGCATGGGTACGATGGCGACTTCATGGGGCCTCCTTCTCAAGAACCAAACCCAACAAAAGACGTGTGCGATCTAGCTCGTACCGCGGAGAAGCCAAGTTGCAACAGGCGCCGTCTGGCGTTCAGCTCTCAGGAGACGCCTCCAGCTGCCGACTTCACCGAGCCTCAGATAGGCGAGGTGCGAAATATTATCAGCCCCAACACACTCAAGAAGGCGGTCTGTGAGCAGAACTCGGTCCCATTACAGGAGAAGAAGAAGGCACGCAAAAGAAAGACTAAGAAGGGTGCGAGCCAGCCGGCACCGAGTAAGATCCGTGCTCAGGACGGGCCACCTTCACCGCAGGATATCTCGAGGAGGGTGCATGTGGCGGGTAGGGCGATGCTACCACCAAATATGCTCAATGCTGCAACCGGTGCTATGCGGAGTCTGCACGACAGTGTTCTTTCTTTGGAGAAGCGGCGTCTCAGAGAGAAGGATGTGGCATACCCGGTTTTCGTGGCCAAGGTGCCAGAGGGCAAGGGCTTTGTGGATGGCGACATCGGGGGTACGATCGTCCTGCGGTTTGATGACATCTTTGCTATGTTTAACCTTCATCCGCTGCACTACACCTTCGTTCGGCTATTTTCGCTAAGTATGGAGATGCGGATCATTCGCGACAAGAGCCCGGACATCGTGATAGTCGACCCCTTCTACATGCGTGCCAAGATCTTGGGCAGCGCTGGGGACCGGCAAGTCGCGAGTTCTTACCTCGAAGGCGTCATTCTGGCAAACCAAGATAAGGATAACTTCCTCGTGCCTTACTTTCCGGAGTAAGTCCTCCCCTCAACCGGCCCGTAACATATGAATTCTTACTTTTCGATCGTTTTTCTTTTAACATTCCGTGTTTTCTGCAGTGACACACGTTGCACACTCATCCTCCTAAGCCCCAAATATTCCATGGCCACGTATTTCGACCCGGACCGTCAGTCGAACGTAGACTACACAAATGTCAAGAAGGTTCTTGATGATGTTCTCCCCGGCTACGCCCAATCTGGAGGCACCTTCACCAGGCCTATTCGTAAGTACGGCAAGCACGTGTTCTCCCACAATACGACGTTCTGCTGCGTCAAGCAGCCGCCTGGCGGTCAGAAGGGTGCCTACTACGCCATCCATCACATGCGGGCGATCGTACGGGACCATCATCAACTTCTGCTACCGAGTAAACTCCAAGATTGGGCCGCGAGCGTGTCGGCAATCCAGGACGCGGACCTCCGACAAGAATTCTTTCGCATCCAGTCGGAGTTTGCGGAAATCATCCATCAAGATGTCCTTCGTACCTCGGGGCAGTTCTACCTCAGAAATCAACCGTCCAACAGTGACATCGACACAATGCTACAAATGCAGGATGACAACGCCCGTTCTTTCATGACTCCCACGATAGACGACGGCTTCATCCACGCTCCGGTCCCTTGAGTCGAGTTGTCTAGTTCTGAAACATCGATTGGCTGATGTTGTAATTAAACTTTAATGAACTTGTAGTATGTCTCTTTGGTTTCGAGAGTCGTTCAACTTAGATGTAATCGATGCTATTAATGTCTTGCTTTTCTCTTCCGATCGTTCTATTGCATAATTATATATTGCTTATGTATTGTCTGTGAATTGGTACTAACGTTTCATTTGGCTAGTGCATAGCGATGCCGACGTATATCGTGTACAAGGGTAAGGTTCCCGGAGTCTACGATGACTGGGAGGAGTGTCGGAGACAGGTTCACCGATTCAGCGGTAACAGTTACAAAGGGTACACCACTAGGGCCGAGGCCGAATCTAGATACGCTCGCTATCTAGCGGGAGAGGGGAGGGAGCGTTGGAGGAACCGGATGAAGACGAGTTTCATCGTGATGATGCTCATCGTGATGACCGCAACTCTCTTCTATGTGATGGTAGTTTAGATGATCGATATCGACTTGTAATGCGAAGACAAACTCGCTACTCGCGGTCTCGAGACTTGTAATATAATGTTCTATCTTTGTTCGGTCTTTTTAATTCGGAGACTAATATGATGAATTGTATTCGGAGACTAATATGATGAATTGTATTCAAAGACTAATCTTCTATTGTATTTGATGAATCTATTGTTGATGTGTGATGTCTATATTTTGTCAAATTATACATTTTGTAACCTGTGCAAAAAACAGAAAATAAAAAAATAAAAAAAACCTAATATTCATACTAATGGCGCATCACACGACAGTGCGCCATTAGTATGACAGTGCATACTAATGGCGCATCACCGGGTAGTGCGCCATTAGTATGCTGCGGTTACTAATGGCGCATCCAGAGGTGGTGCGCCATTAGTATGCCAAAGCACCTGGGTATACATGCCCCCTGGGAGGCATACTAATGGCGCACCCTCGCATATACTAATGGCGCACCAGGTGGTGCGCCATTAGTATACCAGATACTAATGGCGCACCAGGTGGTGCGCCATTAGTAAAAATTACTAATGGTGTGCTATCAATGGCGCACCAGTGATGCGCCATTAATGGCCATATTAGGCGCGCCATTAGTAGTGGTATTTCTAGTAGTGACAGAGTACGCCTACAACCGTGCAAGACATTTGACTACTGGCAAGTCCCCCTTCGAGGTCGTCTATGGTTTCACCCCGTTGTCCCCATTGGACATTTTTCCTCTTCCACTACAAGAGCGCACCAACATGGACGCGAGTGCACGAGAAAGCTACCTCAAGAAGATGCATGAAGATACAAGGCTCACCATTGAGCGCCAAGTATAATTTGCGACCAAGCTCAACAACAACAAGCAACCCATGATATTCAACATAGGACATCTTGTGTGGCTACACCTTCGCAAGGAACAATTCCCCAACAAACACAAATCCAAACTTCTACCCCGAGCCGATGAACCCTTCAAGGTGCTAGCACGCTACAACAACAATGTTACAAGATCGACCTCCCAAGCGACAAGTACAATGTGAGAGACATCTTCAATGTCAAAGACCTCTCGCAATACCATGGTGATGAAGCTTTCGATCCGAGGTCGGATCTTTCCCAAGGGGGGAGATGACGGAGCATCTCATGATCATCCCCATGGACGTATCTACATCCCCCACGACACCACATGGACCAGTGACAAGAGCTCGAGCAAAGGCTATCGAAGATAAGGTGAACTCGCTCCTCTCCGAACTACCACTTTCTACACATGAAACATGCCTACTACCTCAAGCGGAAACACTATGTGTGATCAGGTACTTGGAGGAAGGCCACGGAACATCTACATCTAATGGACGAGACGGCGAGGACACCAAGTTTGAAGGACAAGAAGAAGAGCTACCAAATAAGGTCCAGCAAGCAGACGTCCGCCCAGGACCGGACATCCGGTGCGTGAAGTTCCAGCCGACGAGAGCTACAGCAAGCGGACGTCCGGCCCTATGGACGACCAGCACCACTGCCTAGCGGGCGGACGACCGGCCTGCACCGGGCAACCGACAGTTCCACACCTGAGCCGATTCTGTGGCAGACCGAAGACACTGGACGACCTACGACTGGAAGACCGGCGACCTCCGGACATCCGCAACTCGTTCACAGAACATAATTAACGGAAGTCCGAGCCCTACCGGACGTTCGGACCTTAGCGAGTGATCGGACGACCAGTAGAGACCGAACGTCCGCTGCCTGTGTGTGCGCAGCTTCGGGCCCGAGGCCCATGTACCCTTTCATTCTGCCCCTGTTTGCACTTAGACTATAAATAGGCCTTCTCCTCCTCCTAGATAGGGTTAGCATTGTGATAGCTCATATTTGAGATAGATCTTTGCTCATCCACTTGGTTACTTCTCCTCAGAGCTCACGACCTCTTCAGAGAAGATCCCCCAAGAGGATTCAAGACCCCATCATGGGAAGACCCTTCAAGACGTCCTCACGGAGAAGACCTTTTGTATCGTCCTTTGTTGACCTTGAATCATGTATGACTCTTTGTGTTTCGAGGATCTAGCATATGTGTGACCGGATCTTGTTGGTTGAGCGATTTCTCTTGTGTTTCCCCTCGTGTTCCCCTCGTTTTTCCCCTCGTGTTCTTCGTGTTCTTTGTAGGATCCCCTCCAATCGTGAAAGATTAGGCATATGGGGTTCTACCCTACATCACGGTAGTTTACCCAGGTTCGGGCCACCTTGCGGTGTAATACCCTACTCCTGCTTTGTGTTGGATTAGCCTCGTGAGGGGCTGAGTATGAACTAGTACAACTGGAAGAACAGCCTCAGGAGGCGAGTTATTGTGATGAACTCTCGTCGGTTCGATGAGCTGATCACCTGATGAGTCGATCCCCCTCTATGGTGGTGGCTAGGCTATATTTATAGTGGCCTTGGTCCTCTTCCTCCAAAACTTAGGCCGGAAGGGATCCCACAACAGCCAAATTTGAAAGGGGACAAGAAGTACATCTAATCCTGACGAAAGGTGGTCTTCGCATGCAAAGCCTCTGAGCGTGACGTCATGGTCAGTTTGGTGATGACACCCATCCTGCTGTTCTGGCAGTCTTGGTCTCGTTGCATGCAAATGGCAACCTTTGGCTGATTCCTTGGGACTCCACACCTGCGCTTGCCTCCTTTGCACCAAAGAGGAAACCTGCTGTTCTGTGCCCGCTGGCGCACGCTTGGCCTTGGTCGTCATGGCTGATGTCATTTCAGCCTCGTGAGGCTGGGTCTTGCATAGAAATCTCCGCTATGTTCAGGAGTCCGCCTGAGGAGGCCGCTCCCTCGGGAGATCTTGATGCCGCCCACCTCGCGAGGCTTGGCCCCTCATGAGGGTCTTGTCTTGTTGTAGTCGAAGCTGGGTCGTACCAGGCCGTCGATGGAGCCACGTCGTGGGCCACAGGCAGGCAGGTCTGGGTACCCTGGTTCCCAGAACTCCGACAGAAGGCACGCCATCCATCCAAGTGTTCACAAAGGTTAGCAACTTTGTCCTTTCATCTCTCATTGCTAGATTAGCTATGCAATGCTCTATAAGTATATTGATCTATGGGTTTTAGTTTGGGAGTAATTATATGTGGTAGTTTATTTGATTTATATGCAATCTGAGCTCAAATTAACTTCTTAGTTTGCGTATGTAGGTGTGGTTTACTTAGTGCCTTCCTGTCCCCGTACTAACCACCTCGATCGCCGGCACCACCTTTGTGAGCCTCTTGTTCTTATCTTTTTTATTAAAAAAGTCATGTTTGTGTGATTTAGATAGTTACTTGTATAATTTTCTTACATGTACGTTGTTTGTTATACATAGTGGCATGGTTCTGATATCCGTCCCCGTCGGGCCTCGTATGGTTTATGATTCGGATGTGGTATATTCTCTTTTATAACTATTTGTTGCATTTCGTGTTTATGACAATTATGCCCATGAAGTTGACATATATATTTTTATCTAGGAGGTATGTGAACCGGAAATTACAACCAACCCTCTTGTCGAGAAGTTAAATTTAGTTGAAAAAGAAAATTAGTATTTGAAATAAATTTGAAAAGAATTGAAGAAGAGAAGATGAAACTGGAGTTGTATGTTGCCGGTGTCATCGATGATCACAAGATCAAGATAGATGCAATGCGCTTGAAGATTAGAAAGATTAGAAAATATGACGTTGATAATGAGGCTTGGTATCATTATGTTGTTGGATCAATTGTTACCTTAGTTACAATCTTGATTGCATTTGTTGTTGCATTTAAATGCTTTAGCTGGAGAGTTTGTATGTTGTTTATGAGAATAAGTGTGTATGAACTTTACGTATGAACTTGTACTAGTTTGGTCTTTTTGGTGTTGTGTAATGAACATGATCCGGCAATGGATGTATGATGACCGATGCTCTCCCCAGTTCATTAATGGCGTGCATACTTTTCTGCTTGCGGCTGAGGCAAACAAGCGGCCGGACAGTTTTATGTATTGTCTGTAAGAATGATCACAATTACTCTAACTCAAGAACCATTCATGTCCACCTATTTACGTCCAGTTTCATGTCCAGCTACAACTGTTGGAGCAAGCACGAAGAAAGAGGGGTTCTAATGGAAGAGAAGTAAGAAGAAGAGGATGATGACAGCTATCCTGGCCATGGGTTCCCTGAATACGATGGTACTACAACGGGGGAAGAAGCTGAGACGGCAATGGGGGAAGAAGCTAAATAAGAGGCATCAGATGAGCCCGCTGCTGATCTTGGTCGGGCTATTGCTGCCAATGCAAAGAGAAACTATGCAAGTCAAAAGGAGAAGCTGAAGTTGCAACGCATGTTAGAGGATCACAAGAAATTGTTGCACCCAAATTGCGAAGATGACAAGAAAAGTCTAGGCACCACACTGGAATTGCTGCAATGGAAGGCAGAGAATGGTGTATCTGACAAGGGATTTGAAAATTTGCTGATAATGTTAAAGAAGATGCTTCCAAAGGACAACAAATTGCCCGACAGTACGTACGAAGCAAAGAAGGTTGTCTGCCCTCTGGGATTAGAGGTGCAGAAGATACATGCATGCCCTAATGACTGCATCCTCTATCCCAGTGAGTACGAGGATTTGAATGCATGCCTAGTATGTGGTGCATTGCGCTATAAGATCATCCGCGATGACCCTAGTGATGTTGAGGGTGAGCACCCTAGGAAGAATATTCTTGCCAAGGTGATGTGGTATGCTCCTATAATACCACAGTTGAAACGTTTGTTCCAAAACAAAGAGCATGCCAAGTTGATGTGATGGCACAAAGAAGATCATAATAAAGACGAGAAGTTGAGATTACCCGCTGACGGGTTGCAGTGGAGAAGAATCGAGAGAAAGTGGGAGGACTTTGCAGATGACACAAGGAACATATGGTTTGGTTTAAGTGCAGATGGCGTTAATCCGTTTGGAGAGTAGAGCAGCAATCATAGCATCTGGCCTGTGACTATGTATCTATAACCTTCCTCCTTGGTTGTGCATGAAGCAGAAATTCATTATGATGCCAGTGCTCATCCAAGGCCATAAGCAACCCGGCAACAACATTGATGTGTACCTAAGGCCATTAGTTGAAGAACTTTTATAGCTGTGGAATGGAAAATGTGTACGTGTGTGGGATGAGCACAAATAGGAGGAATTTGACCTACATGCGTTAGTGTTTGTAGCTATCAATCATTGGCCTGCTCTCAGTAACCTTTCAGGACAGAAAAACAAGGGATACCACGCATGCACACACTGTTTAGATGATACCGACAGTATATATTTGGATAAATGTAAGAATAATGTGTACCTGGGACATCATCGATTTCTTTCGATCAAGCATCTCTTAAGAAAGAAAGGAAAGCATTTCAAAGGTGAGGCAGATCACCGGAAGAAGCCTCGCCAGCATACTGGTGATGATATACTTGATATGGTCAAGGATTTAAAAGTAATCTTTGCAAAGGGTCCTGACGGACAATATGTTCCGAATGACGATGAAGAACGCGCACCCATGTGGAATAAAAAATCTATATTTTGTAACCTACCCTATTGGAAAGATCTAGAGGTCCGCTCTGCAATCGACGTGATGCACATAACGAAGAATCTTTGCGTGAACCTGATAGGCTTCTTGGGAATGTATGGGAATATAAAATATACACCGGAGGCACGGGAGGACCAGCAACGTATGCACGGAAAATACGGCATGCATCCAAAGAGTATCAGGGTCATGCCAGCTACGCTCTTACCAAAGAAGAGAATGAAATCTTCTTTGAATGCCTGCTCAATATGAAGGTCCTGTCTGGCTTCTCGTCAAATATAAAGGGAATAATAAATATGGCAGAGAAAAAGTTCCATCACCTAAAGTCTCATGACTTCCACGTGATTATGACGCAACTGCTTCCGGTTGCATTGAGGGGGCTTCTACCGGAAAATGTTCGATTAGCCATTGTGAAGCTATGTGCATTGCTCAATGCAATCTCTCAGAAGGTAAGCGATCCAAAAATCATACCAAGGTTATAGAATGATTTGGTGCAATGTCTTGTTAGTTTCAAGTTGGTGTTCCCACCATCCTTTGTCAATATCACGACGCACGTCCTAATTCACCTAGTCGACGAGATTGCCATTCTGGGTCCTCTATTTCGACACAATATGTTCCCCTTTGAGAGGTTCATAGGAGTCTTAAAGAAATTTTTTCATAACCTTGCTAGGCCAGAAGGAAGCATCTCCAAGGGCGATGAAACAAAGGAGGTCATTGAGTTTTGTGTTGACTTTATTCCTGGCCTTATGCCGATTGATGTTCCTAAATCGCGGCATGAGGGCAGACTGGGTGGAAAAGGCACGCTAGGAAGGGACCAAGTAATATGTATGGACGGGCATTCTTGGGCGCAAGAACACTACACAGTTCTACAAAATTCCGCCTTGGTGGCTCCGTATAACGAAGAACACAAGAATATTCTACGCACCAAACACCCGGAGCAGTCTGGCGACTGGATTACACGTGAACAAACAAGGACTTTTGCCGGTTTGTTGCAAACACATCTCATGCATGATGACACTGTTGCAGATGAGCTGTACTTGCTGTCCTAGTTACCATGTTCGACTATATTGTCTTTCAAAGGGTATGAGATAAATGGGAATACATTTTACACGATCGCCCAAAATAAAAAGAGCACCAACCAAAATAGTGGTGTCCATTTTGATGCAGCAAACACCAATAGGCCAAAGGACACATAATATGGTTACATAGAGGAGATATGGGAAATTGACTATGGACGTGGTTTGAAGGTCCCTTTGTTTTACTGCAAGTGCGTCAATCTGACAGGAGGCGGGGTAAAGGAAGCCTCGCGGTATGGAATGACAACAGTGGATCTCAACAATCTTGGGTACACAGACGAACCATTCGTCCTAGCCAATGATGTGGCGCAGGTTTTCTATGTGAAGGACATGTCTACCAAGCCGAGAAAAAGAAAAGATAAGGAAGCGAATACATCATATGATGAGCCAAAGCGCCACATAGTTCTTTCAGGGAAAAGAAATATCATGGGAGTGGAGGACAAGACAGACATGTCAGAAGATTATGAAAAGTTTCATGAAATTGCTCCCTTCATAGTGAATATTTACCTGAGCATCCTGTTAAATGATGAAGATTGTCCATGGTTACAGTGAAAAGGGACTCACGCGAAGAAAAAGTTTTATACCCCAAGATCCCACTCTGGGATTTAACCGACATCACTGTCATCACTTTCTTCTCTAGTGAGTTTCCCGACTTATATATTTGGAAATTCCCACTTCGGACAAACAGTAGGGAATCTTTGTAATAGTGTGTGTTTTGGCATTGAAACACGAAGAAATATTATGTCCAAACAAAATATTACGAGAGGGTTCAACGAAAACTGGATGCACTTCATGCACAAAATGGACAATCTCTTTCGAAGTATCAGGGTTTTGGACGAAAACTCATTTGTTACAAAGGCATTTCATTTTTTAAACTTATTTCAACTCCAGACTTTTTGTGCATTAAGTATGCACCATTCAAAGCCACGTCATCAGTTTTTAACCCTTTTTGACTTCATTTGCTATTTTCCATGCATTTACTGATTTTTTTGAGCTAAATGACCCAGAAATTGAGAAGCACTACAAATGAACTCTGAAAAGGTTGAAAGTTGGCACGGTATCACCATTTCACCCACATAGCATGTTCTAACAAGTCGAGAGGGTTATGGCAAAAATTGGATGCACTTCCTGTACAAAATGGACAATCTCTTTCGAAGTATCAGGGCTTTAGACGAAAACTCATCTGTTACAAAGGCATTTCATTTTTTTAACTTATTTCCACTCCAGACTTTTTGTGCATTCAGTATACACCATTCAAAGCCATGTCATTAATTGTTAACCCTTTTTTACTTCATTGCAATTTTTCATGCATTTACTCATTTTTTGAGCTAAATGACCCCGAAATTGAAAAGAACTGCAAATGAACTCTGAAAAGGTTGAAACTTGGCATGGTATCATCATTTCACCCACATAGCATGTGCTAAAAAGGTGAGAGGGTTACGGCAAAAACTGGATGCACTTCGTGTACAAAATGGACATTCTCTTTCGAAGTATTAGGGTTTCAGACGAAAACTCATCTGTTACTTAGCCAGGAAAGGGCGTCTCAGCAACGGAAGTAGCAAGCAGATCCAGCATTGGATAGCATTGTCCCATCTATACCGAGAAGTAGCATGGGTTCCACCACGGCCTATGAAGCACTACAGGCTAGATACCCCATGGATGATATCAAACGTGCGACACCTTGTGAGCAACACATTAAAGTGAAGAACATATCCATGAAGGTGGCAGACAGCTATGCTTTAACAAATCCCCCTGAAGCAACCTTCCATGGCAATCCGATTTCCAGTTGCCTATGCTCGTGTTGGGGTGGATGAAGTGATGTCGGGATATAACGAGCTAGAGATTTACATTCATGGAGGTGATGAGGAGCGCACACTAGGAGAGGCCATACATCGTATCATTCTATGCAGGGGCGGACCCAGAACAAAAATGTCCGGGTGTCCACGTATGCACTATACAATGTCTAAAAAAATGTATACACTATACAAGGGGTGATGACAAGCAATAATATACATGAAAGTAATACATCCAACAATTTAAAATATTCGACAGTAAAAGTTCTTATCAAAAATGATTTCTTCTAGAGTTTGAGATGAACTCCCTGTAATTAATGGTTGCTAAATCTTGGTCATGTATCAAGGTATTATTTTCTTTCTGAGACGGAGCATCATCTGGTTCATGTGGCATTATCATCTTTTGTCGATGTCTTCATCTTTCTAAGAAACCTTTCAATAAACTCCCCTGGTATTCACCGGTAATTATGTTATCACAAGTGCACAACGAGTTACATTATTTGTGTTTAAAGAAGCAGGAATAAAAATAATAAGTAAAGCATATTGATCAAACTGTATGGCTACAAAGTTAAACTGCGCAAAAAAGCATAATTGACATTGTGTTGTATTGTCGTCGCGCAGTCTACAAATTATCCAAAGAGATGTGAACCAGTAGGAAAAGTTATCCAATCAAAGCAATCCAATTCCCAATTTGCAATACATTGATTTTAAAACCATAACCATTCAATTCAATTTAGACATAAGAAACTAGATGTAGATTTGTCTAGATACGGATGTATCAAGTCACGACAACACTTTTGGGACGGAGGGAGTACGCGTTAGAGTGAGATTGATGGCCGTACCTATTTGCTTTGATTATTTGTAGTATATGCAACGGATCAGGGCTGGAGCGGGCATCCGGAGTGCCCATTCCAAATTCCCAATGATACAATCAGTCGAAAGCAGCAGGATGGGCTGCTATTGCTAGATGGGTTGTGCTTGACGCCCGGTGTCCAGCTCAAGATTCTACCGGTGTCCAAGCCCAATATATCTTACCTATATCTACATACGCACAAATTTCAACCGGTGTCCTGTGACACCGGGTAGCCTAACATGCGTCCGCCCCTGATTCTATGGAGAAAGGATTGCATCATCTTTCCAAGGCCACCGACTCCTCCTCCAAGTCCGTCGCGTTAGCTGGCTCCTCCTCCAAGTCCACCACCGCGTCAGCTGACTCTTGCTCCTCCAAGTCCTCCATCGCGTCAGCCTCCTCCTCCTCCAAGTTCGCCACCATTCCAGCCGACTCCACCACCCATCCCCGGGACGAATCGCGGCGCTAGTCCGCCACTGCGTTAGCCGACTCCACCGCTCCACCTGAGATGGATCCCATCAGCGTAAGTCTGCCATATCAATCTTGGGCGCATCAGCCTTCTCCAAAGCAGAAGAGAGCACCAAGCAAGAAAGTATCTCCTCCTGCCAAAAAGAAGTTGGCTTACCACATGACCATCAAGGAAAACAACACCGAAGTGGCTGCCCAAGTGAAGGCCTTCTTTGCACCGAAATCGCCCCGGCCACCAAAGGAGAAAATACTTGAGGAAGTCGTACAACACTTTATTGATAATGCTCAACCGGCTGTGAAGAGAACGGAGTCAGACTATGAGCGCTCTATGAAGGTCTTATATCATGCACAAAAAGAGAAGGATTCGAGCTCAAGCTCGAGCCAAGCAGGTAAAAATGTGGGAAAATTGTTCCCCAGCTGGGAGAACAGGCAGTGCAATTGATCCCCCCACTCATTGTACAACCACATGTGAGTATCTTTGATCAGCTGGTAATAACCGACAATCATAGAAGGATGGCTAAAGAGGCCAGTGTCATTGCTTATCAACTCCTAGAGATCGAGCCTATCCACGGGATTCAAGATGACGAAGTAGCATGGAAATATGTCCCCGTCCAACCTCTGGTCAGGCCTCGGGAGGTACCGCTTCTATCAACTAATATGTGCAGATTGCATGAGTGGTACCTGGGAGAAATAAAGAACGGGCGAGAGTCCCTCATGGTGAAAGTCAAGGCAGAGCATTTGTTGTATGGTGGAACCCTAGATGGAGATCTTTCGCGAATTGGAGGGGAAATCGCCAAGAACACAAAGAGCACAGGAGAGGGAAAATACTCAAATTGACTAGATCCAATCACACATATGCTAGATCTAAGAACACACAAGAGATCACAATGATTCAATGACAATAAATGAAAGACACAAGGTACTAGTTCATCTCAATCCTATGAGGAGAGAGGTCTTGATAATCCTATGATGGGGATCCTTCTCCAAGAGGAGGCTTTGATATCCACAAGTGGATCTTCTCCCTTAGGAGGTCATGATCTCCATGAGGAGGAAGATGAGCAAAGCTCTCTCTTTGTCTATCAAATACTTTGCTATCCTCTAAATGAGCTAGGGGAGGTGTTTATATAGTCTAGGGACCAAATAAGAGGAGGAGGGGGGATACATGGGTAAAAACCCAAAGAGGCTCACAGGCCCTCGGAGTGGACCGGGCACCCAGGGGCAAACCGTCCGGGCACCCGGACCGGTCAGGAGCGTCGGCTGTAGGAGGACCGGGCACCCGGGGGTCCTAGGCCCGGGCACCCGGGGTGGCCGCTGGTGGCTGTAGGGAGGAGGCTGGGCACCCGGGGATCCAAGGCCCGGGCACCCGGGGTGGCACCAGGCGGGCGGCGAAGGGGGGCCGGGCACCCGGGGTTGGTGGCCCGGGCACCCGGGCGGGCTCGGCTGCTCCCAGCAGCAGGGCCGGGTACCTGGGGCCATTTGGCCGGGCACCCGGGCGGCCACCACCAGCGCCAGCAAGGGGTCGGGCACCCGGGGCCTTCCTGGCCGGGCACCCGGGGTGCACAGGGCTTCTCCCTCATCATGTTTCCTTCTTCCTTCTTCTCCTTCCCGAGAGACTTCGCGCGTGCTTTGAATCTTCGGGTGAGCTTGGTGATCCCTCCATGCTTCCTCGTGATCATCTCCGAAGTACCTAAGAAAACACAATGCGTCTCTTTGAGGTAGAATCCCATTTTCAAGTGAATCCAGAGGAAACTTGGAGAGGAAAGAAGTGACCTAGGTTTCGACGGTGCGTGCACATGCTCTTGTCATTGGTCCTCTAGGTGCTTCACGAGTTGTAGTAGAGTCCATGGGGATGAGCGGGGGATGCTCCGCATCATCTCCCCTCCCTTGGGAGAGGTCCGTCCATGGATCGTGATCTTCATCACCATGGGAAAGAGAGGGCGTCGCCCTGTAGAAGTGGACAACCACCAAGTACTCATCATCGTCAAGCTTGAAATGGGCACTCTCCAATGTTGCACCGTCCCGTGATTCCTTCAAAAGGAGCAAGTAGAACAAACACTTGGAAAAACAAATGCGGTTAGCATTAGAGCAACACCAAGCATTCAAGAGGTGATTCACCAAACAAGTGTCGTCATCAAGCATATCATATGGTTTGACAAAGAAGTGTGTCATGGAATTTAAGCACATAAATTGGGCACATGGAAAAGCACCATAGAGACAATCATGCAAAGGTGAGGTAAAGATGCTAATATGTGGGACAAGTAAACAAGCATCTACCTCAATGTTATAGCAAGCATGCATAAGACTCTCAATGAACGGTCTATGGTAGGCATAAGAGTCATTCACAACACCCAAGAAGATGATATGACTAAACACATGCGTCAAGTGCAAGACAATCCAAGCATGATGTGTATAGGGTGTAGTGAAAATCGAATGGCACTCAACAGAATAGAAAGAGCAATTGTTCATCATGTGTGAGGCAATCAAGGCAAGCACATAGCAATCAATGGGACATGGCATATGTGACGGAATGACATTGTTGCAACCAAACATGTGATAGGAGCAAGTAATCCAAGAATTGGATGCAACATGAGAAAGCATAGAAATCAAGTCATGCAAACTAGTGGAGCTAAGATGGAACACACTAGAGGAGCTCATGGCAATCATGTCATGTGAGCAAATAATAAGCATAGACAATGCACATGACATATCATAAGCACGAACACAAAGGAAGATCAATGTATCATCATAAGCATGGGTCATAGGTAGAACATAGCAATAACAAGCAATATCTCCACCAAGCTTGCAAATACACATACACGTAGTAGAATGAATCATCATGTGTAATTCAAAGCATGGGTCACAAATTCATGGAAAATGCATAGGAATGAGCATATCGTGCAAAGTGAACATGGCAATATGGGCATATAATATGTAATGGACAATAACCCATAGCCAAGTGAGTGCCATGTAGAACAAATGCGCGAAGTCTTTGCGCGAAGAGAGCAGTGGGAAAGGAAATCCATGGGATCCCAAGTCATCATTGCTCTCTAGAGCTCGTTTATCAACTCGTGGGATTGCGAGGTTGAAAAGTATTCATGTGTACCTACACAAAAGAGATACAAACCAAAGAAAGTTTGTGCATGGTAAATGTACACATCATCCATCATGATGTGTATGTTCATGTGAGTGTTAGCACAAGATAAGCATCGCTCAAAGAAATTTGATGCATGGTATAAAAACATGTCATCCATCATGAAAGAATAGTTGTTATGTATAACACGATGGGGACACAAATTGAGAATGCAAGTATATGGCACATCACTAGCATGTTTATTCATGGAATGCATATGGGGCACGCAATCAAGGGAATCATGCAAAGTATGGAATGCATCCAAATTTCCTAAAATGTATGAGGAAACTATGGGGTCTCCTCATGAGCAATATTGGAAACATCATATGGAGAAAATGGAGAACATCCAAAACAATGCATATCCGAAACTAGGTGGTCAGGGCATGGCATATGAGATAAATGATGCAAAGGGAGCATATCAATATCATCACAAGAAAAACAAATGCCAATAACCATGTGCTTGTCATCTATGCCTTATGTGCAAATTGGGTTTATGTTGATGGCATATGCATAGTCACTACGAAGAGATTGCAAATATGACCTATGGTTGATCTCATGCATAGCATATGACAAGTCAAGCGGATTGTCAAACATGATGTGACCAAGAGAATTATCACAAGAAATCCTATGTAACATGGCATCACAACTAATAGACTCCTCATCGCAATCATCAAACTCATCATAAATGGGTAAATCATCGCATGGGGAAGTCACACTAGCATGAAGCATGGTAATAGGTGGATCAACATCATGCAAGCAATCAATACCAAGGATGTCCACTAGTGGGACTAGAGCATCACCTTCACCTATGTTACCATTCTCATTCCACTCATGTGGTGTAGATGAGGTGGCAAATACCAAATGGTGGTCATCATCATCAACTTGATGGAACCATGTGGGGTGCATCATATTCCACCATGGCCATCGTCTTGTCCAAAGGGAGGACGAAGTTGTCGAGGATCGGCACGTCATCATATATGGGACCTAGCACCAAATGAGAAGACACAATAGAGGTAGAGGTTAAGTTGTTCGAAATCATAGTGGCCTCACATGCCCTATCAACTACCTCACTCTCTCTATATGATGGTGTCTCACTCGCTCCCTCAAGGTAGGTGCAATCAATGTCACATATGGTGGAGTCACTCAGATCAGTCAAGTGGTGGTGGTGGTGGCTCTCCTCACATGGGAATTGTGGCAACTCATCATATATGGGGCTAGTGGTGAAGTCACTCTCACTCTCAATATGGTGGCACGAGTCACTCAAGTCATCATATGTCGATGTGGTCGAAGGGAAAATCCCATGCTCAACCATCTCGTCGTCGTCGCCGTGGATTAAGGCCGAAGATGGCACATCATCGCTCTCCTCCACGATCGAAGGGAAAGTCCCATGCTTGATAATCTCGTCACCGTCGTCGTGGATGAAGGCCGATGTATGATGCTTCTTCAGAGTTTTCAATAATCTTTCCTCTTCTTGCTCTGAAAGGTTAGCACTGATAATAACAGGATATATCTTCTTTTCATCAAGATAAGCATATTTAAGAGTATCAGGTAATGGTTTAAGCTCAAACACGGGATCACCCTTAGGTGGGCAGGATCCCCTAGGATTTCAACACGCAACTTGTGTTTGAAAATAGGACCCTGTTTAAGGAATAATTCATCTATCTCCCTTCTTTCATTCATAAACATATAATTTTCATGGTCTAGCAAATATTGTTCTAAAGGATTAGTAGGAGGCACGACAATAGAAGCAATACCAATAATTTCATCCTTACTAGGCAATTCTTTTCATGGGGTTGTCTACGAAATTTAGCAAAATTAAACTCATGTGTCGTATTCCCAAGACCAATAGTAACAACATCCTTTTCGCAATCAATCCTAGCATTAACAGTATTCAAGAAGGGTCTACCAAATATAATGGGACAAAAGCTATCTTGTGGGGAACCAGGAACAAGAAAATCAGCAGGATATTTAACTTTCCCACACAAGACTTCAACATCTCTAACAATCCGAACTAGTGAAATAGTATCTCTATTGGAAAGCTTATTTGTAACATCAATATCTTCTAACTCAGCGGGTGCAATATCATGCATAATTTCATTATATAAGGAAATAGGTATTGCACTGGCACTAGCACCCATATCACATAAGCCATGATAACAATGATCTCCTATTTTAATAGAAATAACAGGAATGCCTACAATAGGTCTATGTACCTTAGCATCGGGTTTAGCAATGTTAGCAGCTTCCTCACAGAAGTAAATAACATGCCCATCAATATTATAAGCCAAGAGATCTTTAACCATAGCAATACTAGGTACAACTTTAATTTGCTTAGGAGGTGTGTACGTTCTAGTATTACTTTTACGAACCGCAGTTGGAGCTTTAGCATGATCCTTTATTCTAACAGGGAAAGGTTGTTTCTCAACATAAGTAGTAGGAACAATAGGATCATTATAAGTGATAATCTTTTCTTCAACTGAAACAGGTGCAACTACTTTTACTTCAATGGGAGGATTATATTTAAACCACTTCTCCTTAGGGAGATCAATGTGAGTAGCAAAAGATTCACAGAAAGAAGCTACTATCTCAGAGTCAAGTCCATATTTAGCGCTAAATCCTCGAAAAGCAAAGGTATCCATAAAAGATTTAACACAATCAAACTTAGGTGTCATACCTGACTCCTTACCATCGTAGGAACCCCAATCTTCAGAGTTGCGTTTAATTCTTTCCAATAAGTCCCACTTGAACTCAATAGTCTTCAGCATGGTGCGATCATTGAGAGAAAGCCGAGCATAATTTTTTTTGAATAATCATTTCTCTTGAGAGCTCATGATTGGGGCATGAATATAACATTGACTTAAGCCTCCCCCAAGCTTGAGCGATACTTTCTCCTTTGCGAAGCCAAAAATTATATATATAATTACGATCACGATGAACAAGATGCATAGGATAGAACTTCTGGTGAAATTCCAATTTCAATTGTTTATAGTCGCAAGATCCCGTATCATCACATAGCCTATACCATGTCAATGCATCTCCCTTCAAAGGTAAAGGGAAGACCTTCCTCTTAACAACATCATCGGGCATACCTGCAAGCTTAAATAATCCACAAACTTCATCCACATAGATAAGGTGTAAATCGGGATGCAAAGTTCCATCATCTTTAAAGGGGTTAGCTAGCAGTTTCTCTATCATACCCGAAGGAATATCAAAGTAAACATTTTCAGTAGGTTCAGTAGGTTGAGGAGAAACTCTTTGCTCTACTGGTTAGGGCGAAGATGCCCCGAACAAGCCCCTCAAAGGATTAGTTTCCATAGTAACAAGTGACAGTAAATTTCAGCACACTATATAAATGTTTCCTTACCAAGTTCCACCCACCAAAGGCGCTTCACTCCCCGGCAACAGCGCCAGAAAAGAGTCTTGATGACCCACAAGTGTAGGGGATCTATCGTAGTCCTTTCGATAAGTAAGAGTGTCGAACCCAACAAGGAGAAGAAGGAAATGACAAGCGGTTTTCAGTAAGGTATTCTCTGCAAGCACTAAAATTGTAGGTAACAGCTAGTTTTGTGATAAGATAATTTGTAACGGGTAACAAGCAATGAAAGTAAATAAGGTGCAGCAAGGTGGCCCAATCCTTTTTGTAGCAAACTACAAGCCTGGACAAGTTCTTATAATGAGAAAAGCGCTCCGGAGGACACATGGGAATTATCATCAAGCTATTTTGATCACGCTCATATGATTCACGTTCGTTACTTTGATAGTTTGATATGTGGGTGGACCGGTGCTTGGGTACTGCCCTTTCTTGGACAAGCATCCCACTTATGGTTAACCCCTATTGCAAGCATCCGCAACTACAAAAGAAGTATTAAGGTAAACCTAACCATAGCATGAAACATATGGATCCAAATCAGCCCCTTACGAAGCAACGCATAAACTAGGGTTTAAGCTTCTGTCACTCTAGCAACCCATCATCTACTTATTACTTCACTATACCTTCCTCTAGGCCCAAATAATGGTGAAGTGTCATGTAGTCAACGTTCACATAACACCGAGGAGAGACAACATACATCTCATCAAAATGTCGAAGGAATACCAAATTCACATGACTACTAATAGCAAGACTTCACCCATGTCCTCAGGAACAAACGTAACTACTCACAAGGCATATTCATGTTCATAATCAGAGGGGTATTAATATGCATTAAGGATATGAACATATGATCTTCCACCGGATAAACCAATTAGCATCAACTACAAGGAGTAATCAACACTACTAGCAACCCACAGGTACCAATATGAGGTTTTGGTACAGAGATTGGATACAAGAGATGAACTAGGGTTTGAGAGGAGAAGGTGTTGGTGAAGATGTTGATGGAGATTGAACCCTCCCGGTGAGAGGATCGTTGGTGATGACTATGGTGATGATTTCCACCGGAGCCCTAGATTGGTTCCGCCAAGGTTCCACCTCGTGGCGGCGGCGTTTCATCCCGTAAGCTTGCTTATGATTTTTTCCAGGGTAAAAGACTTCATATAGTAGAAGATGGCCACCAGAGGGCTGCTAGGGGCCCACGAGGCAGGGGGCGCGCCCCCACCCTCGTGGCCAGGGTGTGGGCCCCCTTTGGTACTTCTTTCACTCAATAATTCTTATTAATTCCAAAAATGACTTTCGTGGGGTTTCATGACTTTTGGAGCTGCGCAGAATAGGTTTCCAATATTTGCTCCTTTTCCAGCCCTGAATCCCAGCTGCCGGCATTCTCCCTCTTCATGGTAAACCTTGTAAAATAAGAGAGAATAGCCATAAGTATTGTTACATAACGTGTAATAACTGCCCATAATGTAATAAATATCGATATAAAAGCATGATGCAAAATGGATGTATCAATATGTTGTAATTTAGGCCAGAAGCTTCAACAGATCGAAATGTTGTCGATCTTCTGGTCGGCCCATAACTCGCTATATATGGGCCAAAATGTCAGCCTATAATCATCTTGGACCATTAATAAGTCTAAACATATAGTAGTTTTCTGCCTTTAGCAGGTTGAGCAAAGTTTGGGCTAGCTGGGCCAGAGAATAGCATGGGCTTTTAACATGCTAAAAACTAGATTAGGATAGCGTTGAGCCAAAAAATTCACGGGCCAACACAAGCTGAAACTGTCTTTGGCCCATGTTTGTCCCAAATAGCGAACGAGTCGTTAACATGCCAAAAATGTATCTTTGGACCTATTTGGCCCAATAAAATTATGGGCTTTAAGCAGGCCAGTATCAATGCAGGTCATAGGCCCAACTGTGTCATGGGCCATTAACAAATGGGATGTAAGCAGGTCGGATTCAACGCGGGCTGTAATTAGGCCCAACTACACGGGCCATTAACATGCCAATAGGCACGTTGGGCTGAAATTTATCCACGAAGAGTACTGGCCGTTAAGAGGCCTAAAGTCACTTCGGACAAGAAATAGCCTAGTTTCAGCACGGCCCATAAAATGGCCTAATGTGAAACCGGGCCGACAACGGCCAAGATGCACAAAGTGCCGCTAACGGGCCGAACTGGTAAACGACCATTTAACAGGCTGAAATACAAACCCGACTTAGAATGGGCCCAAAAGAACAGTGGTCTGTTAACAGGCCAGATCTGATATGGGCCATGATTTAGCCCAAAACACGACAGGCTGTGAATGGGCCAGATCTGATATGAGCCTTAATTTGACCCAAAACATGGCAGGTTGTTAACGGGCCGGCCCACTAGTGTCTAAAAAATATGGTGGGCCTTTAGCTGGGCCGACCTTTTTACCTTAAATGGGCCACTTTTGGGCCGTGCCACATGTCGACATATCATAAACGTCTTCCATCCATTGTAGGGATGACATATGTCCCAACGATGAGATGACACGTGGATCCTCCAGCAAATGAGAATTTTACACGTGGAAAATCCCCATTGATCCGGGCTGTTAACGGCTTATAGGATCCAAATTAGAACCTGATAGCTTAATAGCGACCCGTTACGGTGGATGCCACATGTCGGTTACCCTTGACGAAAACACTTCCGTGACGTGCCATTTATCGTCATGGAAGTGGACTCTTCCGTGATGATAATTTTGGTATTGGCATGGAACACTTCTACGACAGCATAGGTATGACTATCTTGACTCTGTCATAAAATCATCATGGATGTACATGCATGACAAAAAATGTGATCTACTATGACAAACACGTATCATCACGGAAGTGGTTTTTTTTTGTAGTGGAATGCTACCTAGCTTATTTCTCAATGTAATTTTAAGTCACTAAGCATATGTAGCTCGTGTGTGTTTTGGGCGTTGCCACATGTGCCATTTTAAATTATCTTGAATATGTAAGACAATTATTAACCATTGCAATTGTAAATTTGCCTCAATGGCAAGCAAAGGGCACAGGGACGCCAGAGCGGAACGCACCGCAGCCGCCTCAATGGCGAGCAAAACGCGCGGACGGACGCGAGCAGAGCGCGCCGTGGCTGCCTGAACGGCAAGCAACCAACCTGCATATTGCAATTCTGGTCAACCTTCTGGCGCCATGTGGGAGACGCGACGGCCCATCCATCGGACACGATGGTGATATCTCGAACTGCGTGTGATAGTGGGTAGATACGTACACGTCCAAGAATGCAGGCCCATGTACGCCATCCGAGAACTATTTTGGGCTTCGAGCCCAGAACCATCAATAAATTTTTAGCTTCTTTCTCATCACATTCCAGATTACCACACAATAAGTAATTGCAAATCCGTTCACAACAATCAAAGCTAAACGTGTTCCCACTTAGCATTGGGCTATAAAAACTACCCACTTGAAAATTACTTCACAATCCCTCTCCTCATCACCAAAAAAATAGGTTTTTTCCATGGCCGGTAGGTGGAGTTTCGGGTTGACATATAACCAAGGAGCAAAGACCAGGGCTGCGGAAGCACTAGAGAGGTCACGCCACACGGCAGTCGCACTGGTGATGTCCTAGCACGTCACAGAGCCCTCAAACGATCTCTCACTGGCACGCGAGGACTCTCACAAGCGCACTCGCCGCGTCGGCGATCGCGACGAGCTGGCGGTGCTGAAGTCCTTGGCCAACAATGACGACATTCTTGATACATTTGTTTTGCATCATGTTTTCCTACTGTTATTTATAATGTTTTATGCATAATAATGCTTTATGGAGTAATTATAATGCATTTTCTTACATAATATGCAAGGTTTACACAAAGAGGGAGAATGCTGGCAGCTGGAATTCTGGACCTGAAAAAGCTACGTCAGAGAATTATTTTGGAATAAATAAATAATACTGGAGAAAAGAGTTACCAGAGGGGGGCTCCAGGTGCCCATGATTTCTACTACACAACCTTCTTCTTGTAGACTCGTGTTGGGCCTCCAAGCGCAGAGTTTTGTAGGACAGTAGCAAATTTCCCTCAAGTGGATGACCTAAGGTTTATCAATCCGTGGGAGGTGTAGGATGAAGATGGTCTCTCTCAAACAACCCTGCAACCAAATATCAAAGTCTCTTGTGTCCCCAACACACCCAATACAATGGTAAATTGTATATGTGCACTAGTTTGGCGAAGAGATGGTGATACAAGCGTAATATCGATAGTAGAAATAGGTTTTTGTAATCTGAATTATAAAAACAGCAAGGTAGCAAGTAACAAAAGTGGGCTAAAACGGTATTGCAATGCTTGAAAACGAGGCCTAGGGTTCATACTTTCACTAGTGCAAGTTCTCTCAACAATTATAACATAATTAGATCATATAACAATCCCTCAACGTGCAAAAAAGAGTCACTCCAAAGTTCCTATCACGGAGAACATAAGATGAAATTTCTTGTAGGGTATGAAACCACCTCAAAGTTATTCTTTCTAATCAATCCATTGAGCATTCCTATAAGTGTCACAAACATCCCCAGATTTGTAGTAATATAACACCATATGACACATATCAATCAACCCTAATGTCACCTAGATACTCCAATGTCACCAAAAGTATCCGTGGGTCAATTATATGATATGCATCAAACAACTTCAGATTCATAATATTCAATGCAACACAAAGAACTTTAAAGAGCATCCCGAGATTTCTATCGGAGAGAGGAATATGAAAACTTGCATCAACCCCTATGCATAGATTACCCCAATGTCACCACGGGAATCCACAAGTTGATAGCCAAAACATACATCAAGTGGATCAACAGAACATCCCATTGTCACCACGGATATCCCATCGCAAGACATACATCAAGTGCTCTCACATCCAAAGATTCAGTACGACATAAGAAAACCTCAAAGGAAAAGACTCAATTCATCACAAGGTAGAGAGGCAGAAACACCATATGGTCCAACTATTGTAACAAAGCTCGCGATACATCAAGATCGTGCCAAATCAAGGACACGAGATAGAGAGGGAGAGAGAGAGAGATCAAACACATAGCTACTGGTACATACCCTCAACCCCGAGGGTGAACTACTCCCTCCTCGTCATGGAGACCGTCGGGATGATGAAGATGGCCACCGATGATGGTTTCCCCCTCCGGTAGGGTGCCGGAACGGGCTCCCGATTGGTTGTTCGTGGCTATAGAAGCTTGCGGTGGCGGAACTCCCGATCAAGATATCTTTCTGGGGGTTTCGGGATTCATAGGAATTTTTGGCATCGGTTTCACGTCAAGGGGGTCCACGAGGCAGCGGCAAGCCAGGGGGCGCGCCCTCCACCCTTGCCGTCACCTCGGGACTCTTCTAGCCCAACTCTGGTGCCTCGGGGGTCTCTTTTGGTCCATAAAAATCACCATCAATTTTCATCCCATTCCGAGAACTTTTATTTCTGCACAAAAAACGACGCTACGGTAGTTCTGCTGAAAACAGCGTCAGTATGGGTTAGTTCTAATCAAATCATAGCCAAATCATATAAAATTGTTGTAAACATGGCATGAATACTTCATAAATTATAGATACGTTTGAGATGTATCAGCATCCCAAGCTTAATTCCTGCTCGTCCTCGAGTAGGTCAATGATAAAAGAAATAATTTACGAAGTGTGAATGCTAGCAAGTGCACAAGTTTGATGCATGATAACTTCAATCACTTTTTCTAGCATCATTATATATCATAAATAGTAACTCATCTCATAAAACTTCTCATGATCAAGTAGCAAGCTATTCACATGTTAAAGCATAGATCGTAAACTTTCTTGAAAACTAACAAACTAGGTTCTCAATCATCAAACAATTGCAATTCATCTTATTTTTAGGAAGGGTCCATGTAAGAGCTTTTATTTAGCAAATCCCACATACTCAACTATCATATAGCCCTCCATGATTGCTACCTCTCAAAGCATATTTTAGAACAAATAGCATCCAACACAGAGAAAGATAAGGGCTTAATGTTTCGCCTCCCAACTTATTTATCATATAGATAATTGTCAACAATAATAATTTATGGTCAAATATATTTGAATGGCCATATATGCTTGGATCTGTCCCCAGCACATGATGCTTGCCAACTAAAGAGTAGATTGGAATGAGAAGGAATACTACTGACTCTTGCATAGAAGTAAAAGATAGGCCCTTCGCAGAGGGAAGCAGGGATTTGTAGAGGTGCCAGAACTCGAAGCTTTTAAAACAGAGATGAAAATAATTTTGAGAAGTATGCTTTCATTGTCAACGTAAAGACCGAGAGTTTTCACTATCTTCCATGCTAGACACATTATACGCGGTTCCCAAACAGAATGGTAAAGTTTTTACTCCCCCTCCACCAACAATCACACTTCACGGCTGATCCGAAACAATGGGTACTGTCCATACCAACAACAGTCCTAGGGGAGCTTTGTTTGTTGATTATATTTTGATTTTATTTCGAGCATGGAACTGGCATCCCGATTACCAGCCAATTTCTCGTGGATGACAAGTGAATCAACACTCATCGTGAGAATAACCCACCTAGCATGAAAGATACTGACAGCCCCTAGTCGCTACATGAGCGATTTGGGCATACAAAATAGATTATTATTTGAAGGTTTAGAGTTTGGCACATGCAAATTTACTTGGAACGGCAAGTAAATACCACATATAGGTAGATATGGTGGACACTCATGGAAGAAACTTGGTTCAAGGATTTTGGATGCACAAGCAGTATTCCCTCTTAGTACAGAAATTTTGTCTAGCAAAAGATTCTAAATAGCAAGCTCCACATGTTGGAGGATCCATAACAATATAACTTCTATGGAAATATACCCAAGCATAACGAAAGAGACTTAATGGTGGATGGGGGCATTGGCTCCCTTTTTGAAATGATTCAAAAATCATATTTCCAAGTTTCAAAAAAATCCGAAAAAATAATGTGGAAACTTAAACATATTCATGATGGATCTGTGAATTTTCATTCAAATATATTTTGATTTGCAAGCAGCACAAAAAAACAAAATCCTGGCCCCATAATAAGGGTATATTGTTATGAAATTTGTTTTTTTGTCTACGCCATGTATGAAATTATATTGTCATGAAAATTTTCTTGTATGTGTTATTCGTGTATTTGTGTGTGTATAAGTTTTTTCAAATCTTTTTGCAATGTGGAAAAATGTTTTTTTATAAAGGGAGCCGATGCACCCGTCCACCGTTAGGCATTTCCGCAAGCATAACTCATTATGTTGTCTTCCTTGTTCAACTTCAACTAATATGCTCAAGTTCCAAAATAACTAATGGGGCTCACAATCATAGAAGATGTCCAAGATAGTATACTTATATGTGAAATCTCTCTTCCTTCAATATTCTTTCATGAATTGTTCAAATGACCAATACTATGTTTGCTAACTTTCAATAAATTTACGACCTATACTTATTATATGTGAAGTCATTACTCCCCATGGGATAAGCATATGAAACATATATAATTTCAGATTTATGATATTCAATTCATTCAACCATTTACTCATAGGATATACGTGAAGCACGAGAGTAAATGACAAACCACTCTATAAAGATATAAATGAAGATCAATGCATAATTGAATAATTATGTAGCTATGTGAAGACTCTCTCTCATTTACAAATTTCAGATCTAATGTATTTTTTTCAAACATCAAGCAAAACAAAATAAAATGACATAGCAAGGATAGCACATATCATGTGAAGAAGCAAAAACTTAGGCTCAACCAAAACTGACCGATAGTTATTGAAGAAGAAAGGTGGGATGCCAACCAGGGCATTCCCAAACTTAGATGCTTGAGACTTCTAGAAATATGAACTTGGGATGCCTTGGGCATCCCCAAGCTTTAGCTTTTGTGTCTCCTTAATTCCTCTCATATCATAGTTTCCCTAATTCTTAAAACTTCATCCACATAAAACTCAACAAGAACGCATGAGATATGTTAGTATAAATCCATGCAAAACCTTATCATTCTCTACTGTAGAAAATCACTAAAATTATAATTTGACATTGCATACTAAATGCCTCTACATATTTAAAACTCCCATCCTCGAATAGAATCATTAAACAAGCAAAGATATGCAAACAATGCAATCATAACAGCAATCTATCTAAACAGAACAGTCTGTAAAGGATGAGGTAGGATCCATACTTATTTAACTCAAAAAAATCTAAAAATTTAGCACACTGTAGAGAATTATTAATGCATATGTGTCAAAATTTCAGGATTTTGTCACATTCTGACTTTTCTAGGGAATTTTTGCAATAGCGATAAACTTTCTGTTTTGAAACAGCAACTCATATACTTGTAAAATGTGCATGGTGAAGGCTATCCTTGACACTTATACTGAAATAAAAGATACAAAACTTATTCTAAATAATAGCAAGAAAATCTAAATAAAATAAAATGACACTCCAAGCAAAACACATATCATGTGGTGAATAAAAATATAGCTCCAAGTAAGTTTACCGAAGGATTGAAGACAAAAGAGGGGATGCCATCCGGGCATCCCCAAGCTTAGATGCTTGGTTGTCCTTGAATATTACCTTGGGGTGCCTTGGGCATCCCCAAGATTAGGCTGCCACTCCTTATTCCGTAGTCCATCAAAATATTTACCCAAAACTTGAAAACTTCACAACAAAAAACTCATAAGCTCCATTAAAGCAAATCACCACTTAAGTATTGTTGTGAACTCATTCTAAATTTATATTGGTCTTATATCTACTGTATATCAACTTCTCCATGGTCACACCCTCCGATACTACTCATAGATTCATCAAAATAAGCAAACAACATAATGAAAACAGAATCTGTCAAAAACAGAACAGTCTGTAGTAATCTGGAAACTTTCCATACTTCTGCAACTCAAAACATTCTGAAAAATTAGGATAACCTAGGACATTTGTATATAAATCTTCTGCAAAACTAATCAGATTAAAAGCACATTTCTGTGAATTCCTAAAATTATTTTACTGGGTACAAAAGTTTCTGTTTTTTAGCAAGATCAAATCAACTATCACCATAGATCATCCCAAAGGTCTTACTTGGCACTTTATTGAAACAAAAACTATAGAACATGGTTACTATAGTAGCTTAATCATGTGAACACACAAAAACAGTAGGTATAAGTATTGGGTTGTCTCCCAACAAGCGCTTTTCTTTAATGCCTTTCTAGCTAGGCATGATGATGTCAATGATACTCACATAAAATAAAAGAATTGAAACATAAAGAGAGCATCATGAAGCACATGACTAGCACATTTAAACCTAACCCACTTCCTGTGCATAGGGATTTTGTGAGCAAACAATTCATGGGAGCAAGAATCAACTAGCATATGAAGGGAAAACAAGTGCAATTTTAAGATTTTCAACACATAAAGAGGAAACTTGATATTATTGCAATATGTAAAAGCATATGTTCTTCATGGGAGCAAGAATCAACTAGCATAGGAAGATATAAGGAGTCTTATGTGTGATAGAGCATATCATATCACGGGGTTTGGATGCACCAGCAAAGTTTGCACCGACTCTCGAGGTGAGAAAGGGCAATGCACGGTACCGAAGAGGCTAGCAATGATGGAAGGGTGAGAGTACGTATAATCCATGGACTCAACATTAGTCATAAAGAACTCACATACTTGTTGCTAAAAATTATTAGCCATCAAAGCAAAGTACTAATAAGCAAGCCCCTAGGGGGATAGATTGGTAGGAAAAGACCATCGCTCGTCCCCGACCGCCACTCAGAAGGAAGACAGTCAAAAAATAAATCATGCTCTGACTTCATCACATAACGGTTCATCATATGTACATGCTTTGGGAATCACAAACCTTAACACAAGTATTTCTACCAATCCACAATTACTCACTGGCATGACTCTAATATCACCATCTTTATATCACAAAACTATTGCGAGGAATCAAACATATCATGTTCAGTGATCTACAAGTTTTATGTAGGATTTTATGACTAACCATGTGAATGACCAATTCATGTTCACTCTCTAAATAGATATAAGTGAAGCATGAGAGTTAAATTCTTTCTACAAAAGATATGCCCACGCTCTAATAAATACAAGTGAAGCAAAAGAGCATTCTACAAATGGCGGTTTTCTATGTGTAGAGAAACAGGCAATCCAAACTTCAGATGATTTAAGTGAAGCACACGAAGCATTCTATAAATCCATACTCAAAAGATATAAGTGAAGTGCAAAGATCATTCTATAAATCAACCAAGGACTATCTCATACCAGCATGGTGCATTACTAAAAGAAAAATAAAAAGCGCACGACACTCCAAGATTTACGCATATCATGTGAACAAAACAAAAACCGAAACATACCGATAATTGTTAAAGAAGGATTGGATGCCTTCCGGGGCATCCCCAAGCTTAGACGCTTGAGTTCCCTTGAATACTTACTTGGGGTGCCTTGGGCATCCCCAAGGTTGAGCTCTTGCCTCTCCTCATTCTTCTTATATCAATACCTCCTCGATCTTTGAACACTTCATCCACACAAAACTCAACCGAACTTTTTATTAGAGGGGTTAGTACATAAAATATCAAATCCCATCATGTCATGTCGTATATTATTGTATAATTCTAATCAATCATTACCCACTATATGCTATCACAATTCTATGGCCCCAAGTCAAAGGAGGCTCAACAAGATTTCAAGCATCCGCAAATAATGAAACTATAATAGCAATCTGTGAAAACAGGACGGTCTGTAAATATGCAGATGGTACATACACTTCTGTAACTCCAAAAATTCTGAAACATTAGGAAAATATAAAAAACAATTGCATAGAAGTACTGTGTAAAAATTTCAGAATTTTTGCACATTCCAGTAAAAAATATAATTTCATGCGCTACAACAAAAGTTTTTGTTTTTGCACTACACATAAAAAAAGCAATCTAATCATCCTGAAGGCAAATCTTGGCACATTATTTTTATAATACAATGGATTCATATAAGGGAATAATTATTTTTGTTCAAAAAGTTTCTTTAATCAAGGTTCATAAAGTTTCCATGGGCATGAACAAAGTTCAAGGCTAGCTACCACTTTAACAATGCTCGTCTTTCTCACTTTTGCTTTTCTTTTTGAAAAGCTTTTAGGTTCCCCTCTATATTTTTTTGTTTTAAAACTTTATAAAAGCACTCAACAAAATAAAATGACTCTCTAAAACTTCCGGGTTGTCTCCCTGGCAGCGCTTTCTTTAAATCTAAGCTTGGCATAAAGTGCTCAAGTAATAGATCCACCCGAATCCCAAGGTATATCAAAGCCAATTTTAATTAACAATGATTTGTAATTTAGTAGTGAGCACAAAGTAACATATATCATGCAACAATTAAGTCTAACTCTCTTCCTATGCATCGGCATGTCATAAAAGAACAATTGATGCACATCAAGTAAAGGCCAATACATAGCATAAGCAGTTTCTTGCAATTTTATCGTATTGGAAACATAGAGAGGTGGAGATGTAGTTCCTCTCTCAGAATAATTGCAAGTAGGGGCAGCAAGCACATGCATATTATATCCATCAAAATCATCATGTGCAATAGTAAAACACAACCCATCAATATAATCCTTAATAAGTGCAAACTTCTCCAATATAGTGTAGTTGGGAGAATTCAAAAAGATAATAGGACTATCTTGTGTGGGTGCAATAGAAACAATTCATTTTTAACATAAGGAACTATAGCAGGTTCATCTCCATAAGCATAATTAAAATTGGCATCATGGCCACAAGCATAGGAAGCATCAAGTGTATCAAAAAGGGATATTTCTAATGAATCCAGGGGATCATAGCAATCACATAGCATTCATCCTTCGGTAAGCATGAAGGGAAATTAAACAATGTATGAGTTGAAGAGTTAATCTCATTAGAAGGTGGGCACGGGTAGTTAATCCGCTCTTCCTCCTTTTCTTCTTCGCTCTCCTCCTCATCTTTTTCATCTAATGAGCTCACAGTGTCATCAATTTCTTCTTCCATAGTTTCCTACAAATATTAGTCTCCTCTTGGACAGTAGAGGAGTCCTCAATATATGGTTTAACGTAAGCATTAGAAGCATAATTCGCATGGCAATATTGAAGTATGGCAAGTTTTTCAGATTTGTAAAGAGTAGCATCATACTTTTCAATCAAATAAGCAATTTCATAAGCACCCTTAAAAGCAACAAATTCTTCAATTTGTTCAACATCATAGTAATTATAAACGCCCTTGGCATAAGAATATAAGATTCCATTATCAATAAACTCATATTGGTAGGGAAGGTGTTTCTTAGGTTCTTCAAAACAACAAGTAAAATCATATAATTCACGTAAATTCCAAGCACAGCATTGCATAGTATTAACTTGATGCAGTAAAAGTTTCCCTTTTTGAGATAAGCGGTGTCGCACAAAATAAGCATGCTCACGTACGGATCGAAGATCATCCAAGTAGAAAGCTTCAGTAGTGTGATAGATTTTGGGTGGTTCTTCAACCATTGGTTTAGTAGGTACAACTAGTTTTTTTGGTATTTTGTGTTTCCTACCCATAACTAAAGATAGAAAACAAGAGCACAAAATAAAAACTACTTAGTGATAAAGCAAACAAGCACACACGAGAATATTCACCCCACGCTATTGCTCCTCGGCCACGGCGCCAGAAAAAGGTCTTGATAACCCACAAGTATAGGGGATCGATTGTAGCTTTCCTAGATAAGTAAGAATGTCGAACCCAACGAGGAGCTAAAGGTAGAACAAATATTCCCTCAAGTTCTATCGACCACCGATACAACTCTACACACGCTTAATGTTCGCTTTACCTAGAATAAGTATGAAACTAGAAGTACTTTGTAGGTGTGATAGAATAGGTTTGCAAGATAATAAAGAACACATAAATAAAAGCTAGGGGCTATTTAGATAAATAAACAATTAAATTAGTTTTACTAGACAGCTTTTTGTCACACAAGAAAGTTATTGTCCCTAGACAATCGATAACTAGACCGGTAATCAAAATTGCAATTTTATATGAGGGAGAGGCATAAGCTAACATACTTTCTCTACTTGGATCATATGCACTTATGATTGGAACTCTATCAAGCATCCGCAGCTACTAAAGATCATTAAGGTAAAACCCAACCATAACATTATAAGGTATCAGGTCCTCTTTACTTCCATACGCGAACAACCTACTTACTCGGGTCTGTGTTTCCATCACTTACGCCACCCACCATAAGCGAATCATAAACATATTGAAAACCCTACAACGGGGATCCCTGATGCTTGTGTGACATGGAGAGCACCATAGGACATCACCAATAATAAAACATGCAACTCAAACCAATCATGATCATCAATCAACCCATAGGACAAAACGGATCTACTCAAACATCATAGGATAACCATACATCATTGGGAAATAATATATAGCGTTGAACACCATGTTTAAGTAGAGATTATAGCGGGGAGAAGAGGTGTTACACCACTGCATAGAGGGGGAGAGAGTTGGTAATGACGACGTGAAGTTTTTGGTGTAGATCGCCATCACGATGATGGCCCCGGGGGCGTTCCGGTGCCACCGGGAGAGAGGGGGAGAGAGCCTCCTTCTTCTTCTTCTTCCTTGGCCTCCCCTCTAGATGGGAGGAGGGTTTCCCCTCTGGTCCATGGCCTCCATGGAGGTAGAGGGGCAGGAGCCCCTCCGTGATTGGATCTCTCTCTTTGTTTTCTTCTGTTTCTGCGCTCTCACATTCTAGCCTTTAACCATTTCTTAAATTCCTGGAGATCTGTAACTCCGATTGGGCTGAAATTTTAATACAATTTTTATCCGGATATTAGCTTTCTTGCGGCGAAATAAGGGCACTAACCACCTTACGGGGTGGCCACAAGCCCCCTGGCCGTGTCCTACTGATGTAGGGTAGAACCCTAGAGGCCGATCTTTCATGTTTGGAGCGGATCCCTACGAAGAACACGAGGAGGGAACGAGGGAAAAACACGAGAGAACACTCAACCAACAAGAATAAAGTCACACATGTGCTAGATCATCGAAACACAAAAGGGTACAAGATCCAAATCCAACAAAGGATGATACATAGGGTAGCCGGTTCTTCTCTGAGAGAAAGTCTTGAAAAGGGTCTTCTCCGAAAGGAGGTCTTGAATCCAACAAGGATCTTCTCCGAAGAGGTGTCGGTCCCTCGCGATGGAGTAGATCCGGATTTATGAGCAAGGCTCTATGTCAAAATATGAGCTATCACAATGCTAACCCTAATACGAAGCTAGGAGACAAGTATATATAGTCCAAGGGGTAAGTGGGAGGTACATGGGGTGAAATCCCTCTCACTTCGCGCAGGCAGACCGGTAGTATCGGTCTTGTGGGCAGTTGTATCACTAGGAGCTCAGGTGCTGCTTCCTGGAGGTGTTCTCGGAGGGGATAAGCGGTAGTATCGGTGATTGGGCGGTAGTACCGGTCTTTTGGCAGTTACTGGTATAAACTGGGGCAATACCGGCCTTGTACCGTTTTGATTACAGAAGGTTGACCGATAGTTGACCATTAGTACTGGTGGACCGGTAGTTGACCGGTAGTACCTCTATCTCTGCACCGGGAAAATCCCTCTCCATGCTCTTGATGTTCATCTTGCATCGTAACTTCTCCTTAGTTGCTTTCTTGGTACCTAAGCACACAAAGCATCTCCGTTTGAGGTAGTAGCCATGTCTCAAGTGGGTCAAAGGGAAGTTCAACCAGGAGAGAGTTAACCTCGGATTGAATAGCATGTGCTCGAGCTCTTGTCATGGGTCCACTTGGAGCTTGAGTAGTCGAAGTAGTGTCCATGGGGATGACCGTAGGATGCTCCGCATCATCTCCCCTCCCTTGGGAAAGATCCGACCTCGGATCGAAATACTCATCACCATGGTACGGGGAGAGATCGTTGACGTTGAAGATGTCACTCATGGAGTACTTGTCGCATGGGATGTCGATCTTGTAGGCGTTGTTGTTGTAGCATTCAAGCACCTTGAAGGGTCCATCGGCTCGTGGTAGAAGTTCGGACTTGCGTTCATTGGGGAAGCGTTCCTTTCGAAGGTGTAGCCACACAAGATCTCCAATGTTGAATATCATGGGTTGCTTGTTGATTTTGAGCTTGGTCGCGAGTTGTTGTACTTGGCGCTCGATGGTGTGCCTTGTATCTTCATGCAACTTCTTGAGGTAGTTCACTCGGGCACTCGCGTCCATGTTGGTGCGCTCTTGTAATGGTAGAGGAAGAATGTCCAATGGGGACAAGGAGTTGAAGCCGTAGACGACCTCGAAGGGGGAGTTGCCGGTAGTTGAATGCCTTGCTTTGTTGTAGGCGTACTCGGCGATGGGTAGACACTCCTCCCACTCCTTGATGTTTCTCTTGATCAACACGTGTAATAGAGTGGAAAGCGTATGGTTAGTCACCTCCGTTTGGCCGTCGGTTTGGGGATGGTATGCCTAAGAGAATAAGAACTTGATTCCGAGCTTGGCACATAGGGTCTTCCAAAAATAACTCAAGAACTTGACGTCGCGGTCCGAGACAATTGTTTTGGGCACTCCATGTAGACGCAAGATTTCCCTACAAAATATATTCACAATATGTGAAGCATCGTCTATCTTGTTGCATGGGATAAAATGAGCCATTTTAGAGAATCAGTCCACAACAACAAACACGGAATCCTTACCATTTTGAGTTCTAGGCAAACCAAGTACAAAGTACATGCTAATGTCTTAACAAGGGTGATAAGGAATAGGAAGAGGCATGTAAAGACCATGGGATTGAGCTTTAGACTTAGCTTTGCAACATGTAGAGCATCGGTTGGTGAAGTGTGAGACGTTGCGGAACACCTTGGGCCAAAAGTAGTTCTTGGAGAGCGTGGCGACAGTCTTGTCGCATCCAAAATGTCCCATGAGTCCGCCTCCATGAGCCTCTTGCAAAAGGAGCAAACAAAGAGAAGACTCGGGAATGCTAAGTTTGTTAGCTCTCATAAGATAATCATCCTTGATGTAATATCGTTCCCAAGATGTGTGCGTCAAACACTTAGCATAAGGAATAGAAAAGGTAGGATCATTCGCATACAGGTCTTTTATGTGCTCAAAGCCAATAACATTCAACTCAAGTTTAGTGACAAGCATGCATATGCGGGAAAGGGCATCCGCCACTACGTTTTCCTTACCCTTGATGTACTTGATGTCATAAGCAAAAGACTCCATGAATTCACTCCATTTTGCATGACACTTGTTTAACTTAGTTTGTCCTTTTAAGTACTTAAGCGTTCCATGATCGGTATGAATGATAAATTCATGAGGGTGAAGATAATGTTCCCATTCACGCAAAACTCACACTAAAGCATATAGCTCTTTGTCATAGATGGGGTAATTGACTTGCACTCCGGAAAGTTTTTCACTAAAATATGCTATGGGACGCTTCTCTTGCATTAACACGCCTCCTATGCCATTACTGCTAGCATCACAATGAATCTCAAAGGGTTTGTCAAAGTTGGGTAAAGCAAGCACGGGAGCATGAGTAAGAAAATTCTTAATCTCATTAAATGCGGTATCTTGGGATGGTCCCCAAACAAATGGCACATTTTTCTTACTCAAGGAATGTAAAGGAGAAGCAATGGTGCTAAAATCCTTCACAAAACGACGATAGAAACCGGCTAAACCAAGAAAACTACGCACTTGTTGCAAGTTGGTTGGTTGGGGCCAAGTTTTAATAGCATTGATCTTAGATTCATCTACATGAACACCCTTAGAAGACACAACAAAACCCAAGAAAACAAGCTTATCAACACCAAAAAGGCATTTTTCCACATTAGCATAAAGGCGCTCTTTTCTAAGGGTTTGCAACATGGTTCTAAGATGGGTGACATGCTCTTTGAGGGATTTGCTAAAAATAAGAATATCATAAAAATAGACCACAACAAATACACCAATATAGGGACGAAGAACAAAGTGCATGACTCGCATGAAATTACCGGGTGCTTCGGATAAAGCCATTGGCATAACTAGCCATTCATATAAGCCAAATTTGGTCTTAAATGCGGTTTTCCATTCATCACCTTCTTGGATGCGTATTTGATAGTAGCCACTCTTCAGATCAATCTTAGAGAAATTGGTGGCTCCGTTGAGCTCATCAAGCATATCATCTAAGCATGGAATAGGATAACGATATCTAACAATGATAGCTTTAATGGGACGGCAATCGGAGACAGTTCTATAAGTACCGTCTTTCTTTGGAACAAGTATGACTGGAACGGCACGAGGGCTCAAACTTTCACATACTTGACCGTTGTTGATTAGTTGTTGCCCTTGCCGTTGGATCTCCTTAGTGTCCTCGGGGTTGGCGCGGTAGGGAGCCTTGTTAGGAATAGGTGCTCCGGGGATGAGGTCGATTTGGTGCTTAATGCCTCGTAGTAGAGGTAGACCCAGAGGTAGCTCATCAGGGAAAACATCTTGAAATTCCTGCAAAAGAGAAGACAACACTAAAGGTAGATCGAGAGAGGTGTTAGTTTTTGGTGCCTCGTCCTTGCACACAAGGACATAGTGCATAACACTTGATGGGTTCGCACACACTTCTCTCATCTCACTTTTGGTGGCAAATAGGATGACTTGTCGCTCATCGTGGAGGTACTCGGGTTTGGCTTGTGGCTCTCACTCTTTTTGGGTGGATCACTCTCTCACTCTTTTCTCCATGATGGGTGGCTTGCTTGTCGGTGGTCACTTGACTAGGAGACATAGGTCATAGCACATATTCCTTCCCTTTCATCTTGAAGATATAGTGATTGGTACGCCCTTTGTGGATGACGCCGCGGTCAAATTGCAATCGTCGACCAAGAAGGAGGTGGCGAACGGACATCGGGATGACATCACACTCCAAAGTGTCTTCATATGCTCAAATTTTGAACGAGACTTGGACCGTATGCTCAACTCGTATCGTGCCGGAATCGCTTAGCCATTGGACCTTGTAGGGGTGCGGGTGCTTCATCTTGACCAATTGTAGCTTGGAGCATAGTTCTTCACTTGCCAAGTTGTGACAACTACCTCCATCGATGATGACCTTGACGGACCTTCCATTGATGCCGGCCTTGGTGTGGAAGATGTGGCATCTTTCGTCTTCGTGTTGTTGATGTTGAAGAGTCAAGACTTTGGAGACAACGAGAGCGGGGCTCGAATCATCATCACAAAAGACTTGATCATCTTCATCTTCATTCACGCGCCGGTGCATGGCCACTTGCTCAATGGCTTCCATTTCCTCTTCACTCATGGAGTCATAGGTTCCATCATGGTTGAGGATCATGGTGTGCTTGTTGGTGCACTCATAGGATTTGTGGCCTCGTCCACCGCAAGTGAAACACTTGAAGGAGCTTGTCTTGACGGTCTCATCGGTTGGATTAGATGATGAAGCACGTGGCTTGAAGTTGCTTCTTGTAGGAGGACGACTTGAGGTTGTTGAAGCTTTCTTGTAACTCGACTTGTCGCCGTTGCTTGTAGATAGCTTGATTGAGGTAGAAGTTGTTGGAGTAGTTGAAGGTTGGGTGTTGGAGAAGCTGTAGCTCTTGGACGAGTACTTGGAGTACTTGAAGTCATCTTGCACTTGACGTTCCGCTTTGGTAGCTTGATGCACGAGCTCAATGAGGTTGGAGTAGCGTTGGAAGTCGGCAATCTTCTTAATGGGATGATTGAGGCCATTCAAGAAACGGGCCATAGTTTGCTCATCATCTTCCGTGACTTTGGCTCCTATCATGGCTATCTCCATTTCCTTGTAGTATTCTTCAACACTCTTTGTTCCTTGCTTGAGGAGTTGGAGCTTCTTAAAGAGATCGCGGTTGTAGTAGGTTGCACGACATCTTTCATTTGAGCCCAAGTGGTGATTGGTGGTTCACCTCTTGCTTCTCGGCGCTCAAGGACTTGTTCCCACCATATGAGCACATAGTCTTGGAACTCAAGGGATGCCATTCTCTTCCTCATAGTTGTGAAAATGAAAGATTTTGTCGACCTTGTCGGATTTAGGGTTCCGGCAAAACCCTTGAGGTTCGAACACTAGGGTGCGCACGAAGATTTCCCCCTACCGAATCTTGCTCTCAGCCTCACCGTGATCCCTAAGCTTAGCTCGATGAACTCCCAACACAAGAGACACAAGATTAATACACGTTTGGACCACCACCCTACTCCTGTGTGGTGGTGGTGGATTGCCTCATGGGCTGATGATGAACAATACAAGGGAAGAACAGCCTCCTGAGGAGAGGTGTTCTTGTGCTTGGTGAACTTGTGCGGGTGAGGATGGTCTCAATGTCATGCCCTCCTACTGTGGTGGCTAGTCCTATTTATAGAGGCCCTGGTCCTCTCCCCAAATATTGAGCGGGAAGGGATCCAACAATGTCCAATTTGAAAGGGGACAGCTAGTACAAGCTATCCTGACTAGAGGTGGTCTTCGCCTGTCAAAGGCGCTGGTGGTGACGCCGTCTTGGGCTCCACGATGACATCAGTCCCGCCATTCTGCTGGTCTTGGTCTTGTTGCACCGATATGGAAACCTTTGCCTGATGCCTCGGTACTCCGCACCTGTGCTTGCCCCCTTAGCACCAAAGGGGAAACGAGGACACTGCGTGAGCTGCGCCCGCCTGGCGGCCGCCTAGCCTTGGTCGTCATGGCTTGCGTCATAGGAACCTCACGAGGTACCCCTTGCCTTGATCTCTCCGCCTCCCTCGCGAGCCTGCCTGGTGAGGCCGCTCCTGAGGAGGCCTTGTGTCGTCCGCCTCGCGAGGCTTGGCCCCTTGCGAGGGTCTTGAGTGTTGGTTGACGAAGACGGGTCATACTGGGCCACTGGTGGAGCCATGTCGTGAGCCACAGGCAGGCAAGTCTGGGGACCCCCATTCCCGGAACGCCGACAATAGCCCCCGGGCCAAAGGCGCGCTCGGACTTGGCTTAGCGGCGAAGCCGAATGGCAAGTGCAGAGCGCCACAAGCCCCAACAGCATGCGGCCTTGGTCGACGCATGGCGGTTGATTGGACATGGGTGTCTCTGCTTCCCCACGCTGCCTCGGCAACTGCCCATCTGACAAAAGGCTGGCGCGGGCAAGGCTTGCCTTCATTGCTTTCCTTCATCTTGCTCCAGATCCACTTTCTCGCTCCTTGCTTCAGAAATCTCCAGATCCGCTTTGATCCTTTCTGTTCCAGCGACCGACGGCACCCCGCAAGGCCAAGGTTGATGCGCCGGCAGCTTGGTACGAGCCGGCCCTGGACGCACCCACTGTCCCGGAGAAGAATCTCACCGCCAAGCGCTTGCTGACGGCGTGGGAGAGCAATAAAAACGGGAAGACCGAACTCCGGGCTGGCTCCGCCGTGTCGGAGGCTCAGGGGAGCACTTTCTATCCCTTCTTCATGAGCGCCATCATCGCAGGCCTAGATTCCCCCTTCTTCGTTTTCTTTTACGCCGTCCTCCGCCATTACAGGTTGCAGGCCCTTCATATCCATCCCAACTTCATTATTCTCTTGTCGATTTTTGCCTACTACTGTGAGGCGAATGTCGGGGTGATGCCGTTCGTGGCTCTGCTGTGCCACTTCTTCTTCCTTCGAACCAATGGCGACCATACCTTGGGGTGCGCCAATTTTGTTGCGTACGGCAAGGCCAATGCAACTTCGAAGGCCGGGAAGAGGGTCGACGGCTTTGGGAGCAAGGGGGTCATGATGGACGCCAAGTGCGTCCACCCACGCTTGGCGCTGCCGATGGAGAAGCCCCAGTCCAATGAAGGGTGGTTGTGCACGAAGCTCACCAATAGTCGGGTGGTGCTGGTGCTGGAGAGGATGAACGCTGACCTGAAGCCGGCTAACGCGAAGGCGGCGATGCTGACTGGGGCCGTGCTCCTGAGGGAGTTCTTGATGCAGCAGGTGGCTCCTCTTTAGGCGCGCTCGTGCCCCTTATGGATGCTTGGGGGAGCAGACGACGAGCTTCGCCTGAGCCCTGAAGCCTTGCCTGATGAAGAGCTGGCCGCGGCGCTCCGGCTCCTGGTCGGGGATGACCAAGAATACCTGCCTAGTGCCTTCTATCCTTTGTTCCTTCGCAAGGACGGGGCACAGGTCATGGACGCCATGCCTACCTTTGATGGGCGCGGCCTGGTGCCACCGGCGCCTCTCGCGGTCCCGGAGACGACGGCGCCGGAGAACATGTCGTCAGGTGACTCCCGTGAGGAAGGAGAAGAGGAGGAAGACAAGGAGCATGACTCGGAGGAGACTCTCGAGGGGATGGGGGAGACCTCCCCCTTGTGCAAGGCTGACCTCCTCCACACGATGCCGGATGACGATGATGATGACGATGCCCCCCCTGAGGACGAAAGAGACACCTGCGGCAGGAGGTCCCTCGCGAGCCAAACCCAGTCTCCTAAGTGGGCCTCCGGCCGAGGTTCCGACAAAGAGAAGGTCGTCGCTGATCCCTCGGGGTGAGGTTGCTACCCCGACGCTGCCTTGAGCCGCCTCCAGCCCATCGGTCGCTCCTTCTTCTACTCGTGGTGCTCTTCCGGCTGCGCCCCAGGCCGTGAGTCTCTCGGGCTTCAAGCTCTACACGAGGAAGGTGGCCTACAATGCGGTAGACCAATAAGTGCCCATGCTCCATCTTGTTCTTGATTATGTTGTTGGTCCTTGATGTTCACCATCGATTGGCTAGGCCGCCGCCTGCAGCGAAGAAGAGGAAGGAGGACGTGGTGACATCGTCTGGGGCCAATCCATCTGCCGCGGCCGCTCCTTCTTCTATGGGGAGGGGAGGCAACTACAATCGCACCTCCCCTGCCCGGTCATCCTCGTGAGGCCCGGGAGGGCATCCTCATGAAGATTCAGCACCCATGGCCCTGCTGGCTCTGGAGGTGTTGTTACTCGACGTTGCTACTGAGGTAACCAAGGCTCAGGAGCCCCCAGTCTCCCAAGCCATGGCTACGCTGCCGCCTCCTCCTTCCGCTACGCCGCTGGTTCCCGGTCCTTCTGCCTCCCCCGATGTCTTGGAACGTTCCCTTTCTGAGATGGCTCAGCTGCGAGAAGACCTCCAGGGCACCGACTCCCATCTGGTAGCCGGGCGTCTGGAGCTGGTTTCTGGCTGGCTTCACTTTGACACCTTTGTCCGAGCGGCCCTAAGGCGGGTCACGGCGGCCTCTGAGGAGGAGAAGAAGGCTGCCACCCAAGCCACAAACGCTCGCGGGGTGGCGCTGAAGGATGTTGCGGCTGCCTAGGACCGCTGCAAGGCACTGGAGGCCGAGCTGAAGGATTTGCGCGACAAGCGCGCCGAAGAAGCTCGTGACCGCTGGGCGGAGGAGGAGAGGCTGCAGGCTCGAGAGGACGCTGTTAGGGATCACGACGCCGAGCTAGCGCGGTTGTCGGAGGCACAGACCACCGATCGCGGCCGGCTGGAAACGCTGGAGCAGAAGGTGAGGGCGGAGAAGGCCGAGCTCGACGCCAAGGCGAAGGTCCTGGCCGAGGACCGCGTGGCCTTCGCACTCCTCGAGGAGAGGTCTTGCATGGCGCTGAAGGCACTCTATGAAAACGTCCTGGAGAAGCCGCTGGCTCCCGACGAGGACGGCCCCGCCCAGCTGATTCCTTACTTGGTCGATGCGCTTGAGGAAGTCGTGAGCAGCGTCGGCCTCATGGCAGAGGAAGAAGCTCGCATCCTTTCTTCCGCGGAACTGACGCGCGTCTTCAGGCACCTCCACATCTGTGACCCTGACGCCAATCTTGATGAGCTGCTGGAGCCTGTGGACGGCGAGTGCTACGTTGATGTTGCTGAAGTCGTGAAGGGCCAGGTGGAGGCCTTGCTCGGGAAGTTCCGCGCCTTTGCTCCCGCGCCCATGGCAGGTGGTGTTGCTGATCCTGTGGCCTCGGGTGGTGGTACAGGTGAAGGGAATACCACCACGGGAGTGGAGTCCCTGGCGGGCGATGGCGGTGTCCAAGGATGATTTACTTGCGGCTTCTTTCCTGCTTAATTCCTGCAATGTGCACCATGCCTCATGGAGGCGTTTAAACTTGCGTCTGGTATTGTGAAAACAATTATGGTATGTAATATTTGCTTCGAGATTTTGTAGTTTTCTTCCTATTTGCTTTATGTTCTACGTCGGCAGGGCCCGGCCCCGTGCATACCTCAGCCGCCATTGGCCCCGACCGGATCACCAGGACGGGACCAAGGAGTGAGGGGCTACGTGACCAGTTGGGCTCCTGAGTCGCGATGCTCAGGAGTCCCCCTTGACGTGTAAACGGCTTATTGGAAGGGAACGTAGGGGTAGATCTAGCATTCTACATCGGCAGAGCCCGACCCCGCGCATACCTAAATCTCTGTTAGCCCCGACCGGATCACCAGGACGGGACCAAGGAGTGAGGGGCTATGTGACCAGTTAGGCTCCTGAGTCACGATGCTCAGGAGTCCCCCTTGATGTTCAAACGACCTTCATACCTTAGCTCCACTCGGGGAGGGGCGCGCGAGGACCAGGTCCGGAAGACCTGGCTAGGTGGCGTATGCTCGGGCGTGACCCGGGCGTAGCCCCCGTGCCCAGCCCCCTCGCACGATGCTCCTGAGGAGAGGTGTTGCGATGAGGCCAGACACTTAGCTCTGGGGCTCCATGAGGTTGATACGGCCGTGAGGCCGCCCTCAGTTGTTTATCACCAATGCAGAGCATAGCGCTTCCATATGTGTACGGGCATAGCCGCTCCTCGGCAGTGTCGTTAGCCAGCACGGAGCATGGTGCTTCCACTGGTGCGTGGGAGGGAGGCTCCCTACTGTGGAGAGCCCCCGGGGGGTGTGCAGCCCCGCCCTGACACGTGGCTTGCACGGCAGGGATAGACGAGGTGTATCTGGCCACTCGTGAGCCAGAGCGAGACTCATGAGGCCCTACCTCAAGGCGGGTTGTGCCTGGTCTTGGGTCTTTGACAGCTTTGTGTTCCCGCGAGACGGTTAGGTATAAATGCTCTGCGTCCTCAGGTCCCGGCCCTCGATCGAGCTCAGCCGCCGCTGGTATGCCACATCACGATGCCGTGGTCAAGGCCAGGGTGTGAGGGATGGAGAGCCAGTAAGAGCTCCTGAGTCGCGATGCTCAGGAGCCCCCTTTTAACGCGCAAGTGAATTGCATGAGAGCAGGAGGGACCCGCGGTAGGTGTTAGTCGAGCAGGTGATAATCATGGGCAGATTAGGCATGAAAGGCAAATCAGCTTAGGTAAATGCAGAATGGATACATGCCACTGGGTCAGACCCAAGCGGCTTGGGGATGATGCATCCCAAGGGGCGCCCCCAGCAAGGTAAGCTAAAGACATAAAAAGAGATACATGCCACAGGGACGGACCCACGCGGCCTGGGAATGATGCAGCCCTGATGGTGCTCCCAGCTGAAATGAACTTGGGAGATGTCACCTGGTTCCGTTGTATAGGGGGTGTTGGTGCAGCTGAAGATGCACGGTGAAGGGGCTGACCTTCACGAGCCACCGGAGCCCTGAGCCTCGGGAGGCTCTGGGGGTCCAGGTGGTTCCTTGAGGACCGTCTCCATCTCTACTAGGACCACGTGGTGCCTGACCTCCTGAGCTGGGAGAATGCTCCGCAGGTGACGCTGGTAGGTGGCAGTCGCGTTCGGCAGGCCGAAAGGCATGCGAACGTAGCTGTGCGGCGGACCCTCGCAGCGTCCCGCGCGTGAAGGTTAGAAGCGCTCCTGAGACGCGGCTCGGTTGAGCCCTGGGACGTCGATGCATATGCGCAGCCCACCATCCTCGCCTGGACGGAGAGCCGCACCGGGAAAGCGGCGGTCGCTGTGCACGGCCGTCACTTCATGAAGCTCTTGACTGGCCTTGGCAATGAACTCCTGAACGTTGGGATTTCCACGCCCTGAGTATTCCTGAGGGAAACGTGCCACGAAGCACGCCTCCAAGTGATGCTCGAGTGCCTCCCTCGTGATGTTGGCGAGGTCTGAGGCCCTCCAGAAGAGAGCCCCCGAGCCCTGCCCGAGGAGGGCGCCGGGCGCTCATTCCTATGCGATGGAAGGAGGCGCCCCAAGCACGGGAGCTGATCCTGACGCGGCACCACCCAAGGTGCCGACTTCCCGAGGCCCTGTGCAAAGCGGTTGCTTCTTCTTCTCGGCGATGGCCTTAGGAGGGTTCTCTCCCCTGCTGTCCAGGTCCTCGATTGCTGCAGCTTGGAAGGCACGCTCAAGGGAGCACACCGCATCTCCCTCTTCGTAGGGGACTGTGATGATTCCGCCGCTTCCTGGCATCTTGAGGACGTTGTAGCCGTGGTGGGTCACTGCCATGAACTTGGCCAGGGCTGGATACCCGAGGATGGCGTTGTACGGCAGGTGGATGTGGGCGACATCGAACTCGATGAGCTCGGTGCGGTAGTTGTCGTGCTGTCCGAAGGTGACAGGGAGGTGGACCTACTCTATCGGGGTGGTGGAATCGTCGGTAACTCCTGAGAAGGGCTTGGTAGGCTGAAGTTGATCGTATGGCACTTGAAAGTTGCCAAACATCTCAACGGACAAGACATTAAGCCCTGCGCCGCCATCGACAAGGATCCTGGTGACTTGCACGTTGCTGATGACTGGTGAGCAGAGCATCGAGAGAACACCAGCAGTAGCCGTGCACTTGAGTTGATTTGCTGAGCTGAAGGTGATGGCTCACTTGGACCACCTAAGCGGGCGCGTGGCCTCGAGCCTGGGGAGGGTTGCATTCACCTCGCGAGCAAACAACTTGAAGATACGCTGAGAGGCTGGGGCTTGAGCTCCGCCCAAGATGCAAGCGATAACACGCGGCTCCTGGAAGGCCCCAACCCCCTCGTCCTGATGATGGTCGTCATTCCTTCTTGGCGGCGGCTGCAGCGGAGGAAGGCCCACGTTACCCTACGGGTGGTCCTCGCGAGGCTAATCCCTCGAGGTGCCCTCGCGAGGTTGGTCCCTCCAGGCACCCTCGCGAGGCTGGTCCTGCTAGTGATCCTAACGAGGTTGGTCACGCCACTCCTGGCGATGGCCACGGTCGTCCCATCGTCCTCCTCCACATCATCCTCCTCGGCCGTAGCCCCGGTCGTTGCGCTCGGGGCGTCGACCGAAGCGTCCTTCTCGAACGGCCCTGAGCTCCTGGCAATCGTTGGTGTTGTGGGTGTGGAGGTTGTGGTAGGAGCAGAACGTTCAGCTGCCCTTGGACGTCTCTGGCTGGTCCCTACCGTGCTTTGTGTCTGGTTCTGCCACAAGCACGACCACTCCCTTGCGCTTCACGTCCTTATCCTTGGTCTTCTTTTCTTCCTGGTCGGAAGCTGGGAGCTCGAGGAGGGAGAGGCGCCTTCCTCAGCTCTCGCGCACTTGGTCGCCAAGTTGAACAGCCCTAGGGATGTGCACAACTCCTCGTGGATGGGGAGCTCCTCCTTCATCTTGATGTCACGGAGGCCATCAGAGAACGCTGAGATGATGGCCTCGTCCGTCACCTTGGGGATCTTGAGGCGGACGCTATTGAAGTGTTGGATGTATTTCTGCAGGGTCTCCCCAGACTGTTGCTTGATGCGGCGCAGGTCACCTGCGGCCGGGGGCGGTCGCGAGTGCTCTGGAAGTTGGTGATGAAGCGGCTGCGCATCTCGTCCGAGGAGGAGATCGAGTCGGGAGGCAGGTTCAGGAGCCACGAGCGGGCACCGTCCTTGAGTGACATGGGAAACCAATTCGCCATGACTTTCTCGTCGCTGTTGGCTACCTCGATGCTCAGTTCGTAGAGCTGCAAGAACTCCACAGGGTCAGGGGTGCCGTCGTAGCGAGGAGGCAAGTCCGGCTTGAACTTTCCCAGCCAGGCGACGCTACGCAGCTCAGGGGTGAAGGTGCGGCAACCTGTCGTGGTCATCGGGGCCCTTTGCTGATGGTGGAGCTTGGTCTTGACGGTACCGGTGCACCGCTGCCACAAGCAGCACGAGGTCTTGTCGCGCCGGTGCAAGGAGCACGGGGGAGCCTTCTTGAGGCCGGGGGATTTCTTGACAACTTCCTTCTTATCGCACGAGCGCTGGAAGCGGTGGGTCACTAATAGAGGCAAAGGTGACGTCGCGCCTTAGCAATCGCGGTTTTTTGTGGGAGTCGACCTTGACGATCCAACTACGAATGTGCGTGACGTCGCGCCTTAGCAATCGCTAAACCAACTTCCGAGGGGTTATTGACCATGCCGGAGCACGATCAACCTGACCACGAGGGTCTGTTTCCTGCGAGCAAAGGAAGAACAAGCAAGAAACTGAGATTGCAATCTGGATATTGCGAATATAAGATGAAAGCTCTATTGATCAAGATGGGGTTCTGTGACGTCTTGGTCTGATCGTTGAACACAAATGAAGTACACAAAGTTGCAGCTATGGCGAACTTTAATCTAAACAAAACCCAAAGTCTAAACGACGCCCTAAGGGTTGTATATATATGGAGGAAGAGGGGGGGGGGAATTTCGTGGCCCTTGGGGAAGGGGTCCGAACCAACCCTATCTATTGTTTCCCCACACATACGGACTCTAAAAACAACCTATACTCAAGTATTTCGAAAATACATGGGCCTGGCCCAATAATAAGGTGACGCAACACCTAGCATAGCCTCTGGACGAAAGTTATAAAGTAGCATCTTGTATATTTCGTCCAAGGCTTCATGCACTCATTATGGTGGCTTCAACGTCCTGAAATCATCACTTGTAACTCCGTTCTTGTTCCCCTTGCGCATGCCATCATCTCCATGCTTGTTCTTGCTCCAATGTTCATCCTTCTCCAAGCTAGGCCCTTCATTTGTAAGCAAAACAAATGTATCCAATTTAGGCAGCATCATATTCTCATGAACATTAGAATCATTACCAAGAAACAAAAGTACCTGGTAATTTAATTGGCATGCACGAGCTCTAGTAATTGGTCCAGTATGTATAGCATCAGGGGCTGTGGGTGTAACAATGGTATTGATGTCCTCATGATCCTCCCCTTCTTGAAATGAAGTCGTCCTCGATGGAAGCTCATCTTCCTCACCCAAATAAGGCTTCAAATCTGCAATGTTAAAAGTGGGACTAACCCCAAAAACTGCAGGCAACTCAAGTTTATATGCATTATCATTTATTTTCTCTAAAACCTTAAAAGGACCATCAGCACATGGCATTAGCTTTAATTTGCGCAAATCAGGAAATCTATCCTTACGCAAATTTAACCAAACAAGATCTCCAGGTGCAAACACAACATGTTTTCTACCCTTATCTCCAGCAAGTTTATATTTAGCATTCATATGCTCAATGTTTTCCTTAGTTAACTCATGCATTTTTAAAATCAATTCAGCACATTGTTTAGCATCAAAATTAACCTTCTCCGAAGATGGAAGAGGCAACAAATCAATAGGTGCACGAGGTAGGAAACCATACACAATTTCAAAAGGGCACATCTTAGTAGTAGAATGCAATGAACGATTATAAGCAAATTCAATATGAGGCAAGCATTCTTTCCACATTTTCTTATTATTCTTCAGAACAGCTCTAAGCATAGTAGACAATGTTCTATTGACTACTTCAGTTTGTCCATCAGTTTGGGGTGACAAGTAGTACTAAAAAGCAGTTTAGTCCCCAACTTAGCCCATAAACATCTCCAAAAGTGGCTAAGAAAATTTAGTATCACGATCTGAAACAATAGTATTTGGCACACCATGCAAGCGAATAATTTCACGAAAGAACAAATCAGCAACATTAACAGCATCATCGCTTTTATGACATGGTATAAAGTGTGCCATTTTCGAGAATCTATCCACGACAACAAATATGCTATCCCTCCCCTTCTTTGTTCGAGGTAAACCTAAAACAAAGTCCATAGATATATCCTCCCATGGAACATCCCGTCTCATCTTTGGCCAAAAGAAATGTGTAGCAAGTACGTCCTTTGTCTTCTTCATGCCAAAGTGTCCCATTAATCCTCCTCCATGCGCCTCCTGCAACAACAAAAGACGAACGGGGCTAGCTGGAATGCATAGCTTGTTAGCACGGAGCACAAATCCATCATTAACGACGAACTTGTTCCATGTTCTTCCTTCTTTACAATTCTGCAATACATCTTTAAAATCAACATCATGCACATATTGATCTTTGATGGTCTCCAAACCAAATATTTTGAAGTCAAGTTGTGAAAGCATAGTATAGCGACAAGACAATGCATCAACAATAACATTTTCTTTACCCTTCTTGTTTTTAATGACATAAGGGAAAGTCTCAATGAATTCAACCCATTTAGCATGTCTATGATTCAGTTTAGCTTGACTTTTAATATGTTTCAAAGATTCATGATCAGAATGTATAACAAATTCTTTGGGCCATAAATAATGTTGCCATGTTTCTAAAGTCCGAACAAGAGCATATAATTCTTTATCATAAGTAGAATAATTCAGACTAGGCCCACTCAATTTTTCAGAAAAGTATGCAATAGGTTTGCCATCTTGTAATAACACACCTCCTAATCCAATTCCACTAGCATCACATTCAAGCTCAAATGTCTTATTAAAATAAGGAAGTTGGAGTAAAGGAGCATGTGTTAACTTATCTTTCAACACCGTGAAGGCTTCTTCCTGTGCGGTACCCCAAACAAAAGGCACATCCTTCTTTGTAACCTCATTGAGAGATGCAGCAATGGTGCTAAAATCTCTCACAAAACTCCTATAGAATCCAGCAAGGCCAAGAAAACTCCTCACTTGTGTGACCGTTTTGGGCTGCGGCCAACTCTCAATAGCTTCAATCTTGGCTTTATCAACTTCAATTCCCTGTGTAGTAACAACATAGCCAAGAAAATACACTTGGTTGGTGGAAAAGGTGCACTTCCCAAGGTTACCAAACAAATGTGCATCACGTAGAGCAATAAAAACAGCACGTAAATGTTCCAAATGTTACTTTAAAGATCTGCTATAAATCAGTATGTCATCAAGGTAAACTACCACAAACCGTCCAATGAGAGCACGTAAAACTTCGTTCATTAGTCTCATGAAAGTACTAGGTGCATTAGTTAACCCAAAAGGCATGACTAACCACTCATATAATACAAACTTAGTTTTAAATGCTGTTTTCCATTCATCCCCCAATTTCATACGAATTTGATGGTATCCACTACGCAAATCAACTTTGGAGAATATTCTAGAGCCACTCAATTCATCAAGCATATCATCTAGCCTAGGAATTGGATGACGATAACGAATAGTTATATTATTAATGCCTCTACAACCAATACACATACGCGATGTACCATCCTTTTTCGGCACTAGAATAATAGGAACAGCACAAGGACTAAGGGATTCGCGTATATAATCTTTGTCGAGAAGCTCCTGTACTTGACGCATAATCTCCTTCGTCTCCTCTGGATTGGTACGGTATGGTGCACGGTTTGGCAGTGAAGCACCGGGAATTAAGTCAATCTGATGCTCAATCCCTCGAATAGGCGGTAATCCCGGTGGCACGTCTTGTGGAAAGACGTCAGCGAACTCGTGCAAAATGTTAGTGACAGCAGGAGGCAAAGAGGAAGGCATGTCCTCGAATGAAAATAATGCCTCTTTGCACACAAAAGCATAGTAAGCAGATTTGCTGAAATCTAGCTCATCAATGTCAGATTTGGTGGCAAATAAACATGCACTTTTTAATTTAATCTCGGAAGCAACACTAGATGGTTTATTATTAGGTTTCATTTGTTGCTCAAATTCTTTTGCCACAATCTGATTTTCACTCTTATTCTTGTCATGTTTTGCTTTATTAGATCTATTAATATCATCTTTCAGAATGGAATCAGGAGTTATAGGAAGCAAAGTAATATTTTTATCCTAATGAACAAGAGTATACTGATTGTTTCTACCATGGCGTACAAATTTTTTATCAAATTGCCATGGTCGACCAAGTAATAAGGAACATGCTTGCATAGGTACCACATCACAATCAACATAATCAGCATATGTAGAGATACTAAAATGCACACGAACAGTACGTGTTACCTTAACCCTACCGCTGTTGTTGAACCATTGGATGTAGTAAGGATGTGGATGTGGTCTTGTGGTGAGAGATAGCTTGTCCACCATCTCCATGCTAGCCAAGTTATTGTAGCTCTCTCCATCTATGATGACGCGCATAGAACGTTCCTTCACAACTCCCTTTGTATGGAACAAATTATGCCTCTGATTTTGCTCAGCTTGTGTAACCTGCACACTCAAAACACGTTGAGCAACTAAATATTCATACCTATTAGCATCTTCAGGATCCATGTATTGCGTCTCATGATCAGAATCATCTCCACTGTGTTCTTCACTTGTAATAAGGGCCAGAGTCTCCTCATCATAGTCACTAACAGACTCATACCCACCATCCTCAGTAGCAATCATGACACGCTGAGATTTGCATTCTCGCGCATAATGTCCTCTTCCCTTACAACGACGACAGATAATATCACTTGTGTGCCCTGTTGATGCCATAGAAGAAGAAGAGCTTTGTGCTGGCCCGGCAGGTGCGTTCTTGGCAAATAGTGGTGGTTGTGCCTGCTTTCTTGTACCATGGCTGGATGTGGCACCTGATGGAGGTGCTGGTGCAGTGGAAGTAGAAGACGCACGCGGTGTCCATGATGAAGGTCGACCAGCAGAAAATTTAGTTCACGCCAATGCTTGTCGATCCTGCACTTCACGTTCAGCTTTACAAGCAAGATGGAATAAACGAGTGATATTAGTATACTCTTTATACTCTAGAATGGTCTGAATCTCTCTATTTAAACCACCCATAAAATGTGCAAGCATAGCTTCATACTCCTCAATAATACCACATCTAATCATGCCACTTTGTAATTCCTGATAATATTCTTCTACAGAATTTTTCCCTTGTCTCATACGCTGCAGTTTTTGAAGTAATTCACGTTGATAATATGGTGGAACCCAACGAGTACGCATAGCAGTTTTCAAAGCAGCCCAAGTAGCTGGAATAGGATATAATCTACAATATTCAGACCACCATACACATGCAAAACTAGTGAAAGCACAAACACCAGCAGCAACCCGTCTCTCCTCGGGATATTGTAAACATGTAAATTGTTGTTCAGTTTCTAACTCCCAAGTAAGATATACATCAGGAATGTATGTACCGTCAAATGATGGAATATTCAATTTCAGTTTAGGAACTTGGTCTTGATCTCGTACCTGAGGTGGTGGTCCAGGCCTACCGTTGAGAATATATACCTGAGGTCGACCTGCTGGTGGTGGTGCTGGTGGCTGCACGTAGTTCTAATTTTGATCAACCTCATCCTCGTAATAGTCCTCCACCTCTGTTGTAGCAGGAGGAGCTACAGAAGCACCAACAGCAGTAGCAGCGGCACCAGAATTTTGTCCTGGCTCAATAGGAACACGTTGTGATCGCCCTACTGTATCGCGGCGTAGAACTTGTTGTGGGAGACGTTTGAGTAATTCATCGAACTTGGCGTCCAACTTGGTGTCCATTGTCTTCTCAATGTCATCCATCCTCTCCAATGCCTTTCCAAAGCTGGCCATCACGTCTTCCACCTGTTGACCCAACATTTGATGAAACTTATCATGAAGCTCCTTGTTCGTCATGTTCTCCCAGTCAATCTCGTCGGCTTGTGATCCTGCCATAGTTAGCAGCAATAACAACAGACAAGAATATGATCCTACAGACTACTGGAAAATGGTGGTGGTGGTGGGGTGTCACAAATCCGTCAAGCGAATCTCAAATTCTTACCAGTTCTTACCCAGCAGCAGGTGGTGATTGGCAACCGTTGTAGTCAAAACTCTCAAAGCTTGGGAGCGATTACCAGGAAGGGTCAAACACACAACGTAGATGTATGTGAGGCTGGGATGGCTTATAATATGGTAGCAAAAAGGGGTCATCAATAATCAATTCATAGACGCAAATTTGAATAAACGCTCAACAACGGTACTGTGCTGATCCTAGGCTAGACCGTGCTAGAAACGCGAGCCTAGAACACTAACAAAATCACGGCGCCGCACGGAAACAAGGGAAGAGCAAACTCTGAATTTTTTTTGCCGTTTTTTTGCGCTCCTCTTTTTTTGTTGCCAAAAAATCACTATAATGGCGAGTGTCTCAAAACTCTTCCCAAGTCAAGATAACAGGATAGACACGAAATTTTTGCGACCAATTTTTTTTTTCGACCGCCGGGACCCAAAAACTAGAAACGGCTCAAAAAAACTTTCTATAACGGTGATTGTCTCAACACGCTTGGAAACACCTAAAAATAGGATAGCCGGAAAAAAAATTGTCAAGTGCATTTTTGGAAAATTTTGGGCCTAAATGGAGGGTGGGTTCCAGAAACCTACTCAGGCAAGGAAACACGAATCGGAAAATAGATGGATCTCAAAAACAAACCTAATATGAAAAGAACTCGGTTTGGTGGTGGATATATGGTGGTATATGGCAGCGGTGGTAGGATATGGCAGCGGTGGTGGCATATGGTGGTATATGGCAGCGGTGATGGTATATGGTAGCGGTGATGGTATACGGCAGCGGTGGTGGTATATGGCGGCGGTGATGCTATATGGTAGCAGTGGTAGGATAGTGCGGCGGCGGCGTGACAAACTGTGACAGAACTCGAAACTCTAAAGGACTAGATGCTAAGACCAGCAACTTGACACGACGATGCAACCGCAAAATCAACAAAGCAAAATACTGAAAAGACTATGCAAAGGCTCAGACTGGTTCGGATATGATGAACTAACCCTAATTTTTTGTGTGGCTTTTTAGTGGACTATAGGTATCAAGAACAGACTCATCTAAACTACGAAAAACTGTAAAATCTCACTGAGCAACCTGAAAATCTAATACCACTTGATAGAGGCAAAGGTGTCCCGTCTTTCGATGGGATGGTGGCTATCGTTTTCTGTGGGAGTCGACCTTGATGATCCGACTATGAACGTGCGTGACGTCGCGCCTTAGCAATCGCTAAACCAACTTTCGAGGGGTTATTGACCACACCGGAGCATGATCAACCTGACCACGAGGGTCTGTTTCCTGCGAGCAAACGAAAACATGCAAGAAACTGAGATTGCAATCTGGATATTGCGAATATAAGATGCAAGCTTTATTGATCAAGATGGGGTTCTATGACGTCTTGGTCTGGTCGTTGAACACAAACGAAGTACGTGAAGTTGCAGCTATGGCGAACTTTAATCTAAACAAAACCCAAAGTCTAAACGACGGCCTAAGGGTTGTATATATATGGACGAAGAGGGGGGGGATTTCGTGGCCCTTGGGGAAGGGGTCTGAAACCAACCCTATATCTTGTTTCCCCACACATACAGACTTTAAAAACAACCTATACTCAAGTATTTCGAAAATACATGGGCCTGGCCCAATAATAAGGTGACGCAGCACCTAGAATAGCCTCTGGATGAAAGTTATGAAGTAGCATCTTATATATTTCGTCCAAGGCTTCATGCACTCATTATGGTGGCTTCAACATCCTAAAATCATCACTTGTAACTCCGTTCTTGTTCCCCTTGTGCATGTCATCATCTCCATGCTTGTTCTTGCTGCAATGTTCATCCTTCTCCAAGCTAGGCCCTTCATTTGTAAGCAAAACAAATGTATCCAATTTAGGCAGCATCATATTCTCATGAACATTAGAATCATTACCAAGAAACGAAAGTACCTGGTAATATAATTGGCGTGCGTGATCTCTAGTAATTGGTCCAGTATGTATAGCAGCAGATGCTGTGGGTGTAACAATGGTATTGATGTCCTCATCAGTCACGCCCAGGGGCCGCGCGCCTTGGTGCCTGGGCGCCGTCTTGGGGCAGAGGTGGTGGAGGCGCTCCATGAGCCACGTCGCACGTACCTGGCGGAGGGGGAGGCAACAAGAGGGACAGCGCGGGAGAGCCCCCTGTGGCACTGACGAGCTCAGTGATGCGAGCGAGCCATTCCTCATAGAGGTCGTCGACAGGGCGGTAACGCAGGAGCTCGCATGCCATAAGTAGCACGGCCTACGCGTCCGTGTGGGCGCGACGAGCGTGGGACGACGAGCCGGCTGGGGTCAGCGACGGAGTGGCGGTGCGGCAGTCCCGCTACATCGAGGGGTGCAGTGAGGATGCTTGCTGCTCGTTCCCCGCCGGGCCGGTGGCGGCGTTGGTGGCAGGCGATGGAGAACAACGGGGAGGTCCGCCGACAGGAGCAATCTGGGCGACGTGTGCGGCGAGAGCGGCTCGGCGCTCAGCGCGGGCTCGGCGGGCGTTAGACATGGATGCGACCAAGCGATGGGACGCGGATCAACGGAAGGAAGAATTTGGTGCACCTCTACCTGGCACGCCAAATGTCGGATTTAGGGTTCCGGCAAAACCCTTGAGGTTCGAACACTAGGGTGCGCACGAAGATTTCCCCCTACCGAATCTCGCTCTCAGCCTCGCCCCGATCCCTAAGCTTAGCTCGATGAACTCACAACACAAGAGACACGAGATTTATACAGGTTCGGGCCATCGTTGTGGTGTAATACCCTATTCCTGTGTGGTGGTGGTGGATTGCCTCTTGGGGTGATGATGAACAGTACAAGGGAAGAACAGCCTCCTGAGAGGTGTTCTTGTGCTTGGTGAACTTGTGCGGGTGAGGATGGTCTCAATGTCATGCCCTCCTACTGTGGTGGCTAGTCATATTTATAGAGGCTCTGGTCCTCTCTCCAAATATTGAGCGGGAAGGGATCCAACAACGGCCAATTTGAAAGGGGACAGCTAGTACAAGCTATCCTGACTAAAGGTGGTCTTCGCCTGTCAAAGGCGCTGGTGGTGACTCCATCTTGGGCTCCACGATGACTGCTACGTCTTGAGCTTGCGTTGGTTTTCCTTGAAGAGGAAAGGGTGATGCAGCAATAGTAGCGTAAGTATGTCCCTCAGTTTTTGAGAACCAAGGTATCAATCCAGTAGGAGGCTCCTCAAAAGTGCCACGCTCCTACACAAACAAACAAAGAACTCGCAACCAACGCAATAAAGGGGTTGTCAATCCCTTCACGGCCACTTGCGAAAGTGAGATCTAATAAAGATAGTACGATAAGATAAATATATTTTTGGTATTTTATAATATAGATGCAAAAAGTAAAGAAGCAAATAAAAGTAGATTGGAAGCAAATATGATAAGAGATAGACCCGGGGGGCATAGGTTTCACTAGTGGCTTCTCTCAAGAAAGCATAAGTATTACGGTGGGTGGACAAATTACTGTCGAGCAATTGATAGAAAAGTGAATAGTTATGAGATTATCTAGGCATGATCATGTATATAGGCATCACGTCCGTGACAAGTAGACCGACTCCTGCCTGCATCTACTACTATTACTTCACACATCGACCGACTCCTGCCTACATCTAGAGTATTAAGTTCATAAGAACAGAGTAACACATTAAGCAAGATGACATGATGTAGAGGGATAAACTCAAGCAATATGATATAAACCCCATCTTGTTATCCTCGATGGCAACAATACAATACGTGCCTTGCAACCCTTTCTGTCACTGGGTAAGGACACCACAAGATTGAAACCAAAGCTAAGCACTTCTCCCATGGCAAGAAAGATCAATCTAGTAGGCCAAACCAAACTAATAATTCGAGGAGACTTGCAAAGATAACTCAATCATACATAAAAGAATTCAGAAAAGATTCAAATATTATTCATAGATAAACTTGATCATAAACCCACAATTGATCGGATCTCGACAAACACACTGCAAAAAGAGTTTACATCGAATAGATCTCCACAAGAGAGGGGGAGAACATTGTATTGAGATCCAAAAAGAGAGAAGAAGCCATCAAGCTAATAACTATGGACCCATAGGTCTGTGGTAAACTACTCACAACTCATCAGAGGGGCAAGGATGTTGATGTAGAAGAGCTCCGTGGTCGATTCCCCCTTCGGCAGATTGCCGGCGAAGGCTCCAAGATGGGATCTCACGGATACAGAAGGTTACAGCGGTGGAAATTGTGTTTCGTTGGCTCCCTGGATGTTTTCGGGGTACGTAGGCTTATATAGGAGGAAGAAGTACGTCGGTGGACGCCCGAGGGGCCCACGAGACGGGGGGCACACACTATAGGGGGGGCGCCCTCCTATGTCGTGGAGGCCTCGGCTGCTTCTTGACTTGCACTCCAAGTCTTCTAGATCACGTTCGTTCCAAAAATCACGCTCCCGAAGGATTCATTCCGTTTGGACTCCATTTGATATTCCTGTTCTTTGAAATACTGAAATAGGCAAAAAAAAACAGCAATACGGGCTGGGCCTCCGGTTAGTAGGTTAGTCCCAAAAATGATATAAATGTGTAAAATAAAGCCCATAAACATCCAAAAGGGGTAATATAATAGCATGGAACAATCAAAAATTATAGATACGTTGGAGACGTATCAAGCATCCCCAAGCTTAATTCCTGCTCGTCCTCAAGTAGGTAAATGATAAAAAAGAAATTTTTGATGTCGAATGCTACCTATCATAATTCATAATGTAATTTTATTTATTGTGGCATGAATGTTCAGATCCAAATGATTCGAAATAAAAGTTCATATTGATAAAAGAAATAGTAACACTTCAAGCATATTAATCAAAGTAATCATGTCTTCTCAAAATAACATGGCAAAAGAAAGTTCATCCCTACAAAATCATATAGTTAGGCTATGCTTCATTTTCGTCACACAAAGATGTTCCCAACTTCTATACCCCCGATGACAAGCCAAGCAATTGTTTCATACTTCAATAATCTCAAACTTTTTCAACTTTCACGCAATACATGAGCGTGAGCCATGGATATAGCACTATAGGTGGAATAGAATATGATGATGGGGATTGTGTGGAGAAGACAAAAAAGGAGAAAGTCTCACATTGACGAGGATAACCAACGGGCTATGGAGATGCCCATCAATTGATGTCAACATGAGGAGTAGGGATTGCCATGCAACAGATGCACTAGAGCTATAAATGAATGCTCAACAAAGGAAAACTAGTGGGTGTGCATCCAACTTGCTTGCTCACGAAGACCTAGGGCATTTGAGGAAGCCCGTCGTAGGAATATACGAGCCAAGTTCTATAATGAAAAATTCCCACTAGTATGAAAAAGACAACTTATGAGACTCACTATATGAAAAACAACGTGCTACTTTGAAGCACAATATATGAGACTCACTACATGAAGAACAAGGTGCTACTTTGAAGCACAAGTGTGGAAAAAGAGATAGTAACATTGCCCTTTTTATTTATTTTCCTTTTTTCTTTTTTTTCTTTTCTTTTTTTTCTTTTCTTTTTTTTCTTTTCTTTTGGGCCTTTTTTTGGGCCTTTCTTTTTTTTTCTTTTTTTTCTTTTTGGGCAATGCTCTAATAATGATGATCATCACACTTTCATTGACTACAACATATGAATTACAACTCGAAACTAGAACAAGATATGACTCTATATGAATGTCTCTGGCGGTGTACCGGGATGGTGGAATGAATCAAGAGTGACATGTATGAAAAATAATGCATGGTGGCTTTGCCACAAATACGATGTCAACTACATGATCATGCGATGGCAATATGACAAAAGTAAAGTATGTCATGATGATGATAAACGGAACGGTGGAAAGTTGCATGGCAATATATATCAGAATGACTATGGAAATACCATAATAGGTAGGTATGGTGGCTATTTTGAGGAAGATATAAGGAGGTTTATGTGTGATAGAGCGTATCATATCACGGGGTTTGGATGCACCCGCGAAGTTTGCGCCAACTCTCATGGTGAGAAAGGGCAATGCACGGTACCGAAGAGGCTAGCAAAGGCGGAAAGGTAAAAGTGTGTATAATCCATGGACTCAACATTAGTCAAAAGAACTCATATACTTATTGCAAAAATTTAGAAGTCATCAAAAATCAAGTACTACGCGCATGCTCCTAGGGGGATAGATTGGTAGGAAGAGACCATCGCTCGTCCCCGACCGCCACTCATAAGGATGCACAAGCCTGGTACACTTCATGTTTCAAATTTGTTACACAACTTTAACCATACGTGCATGCTACGGGACTTGCTAACTTCGACACAAGCATTATTTAAATTCATAATCACCCAACTAGCATGACTTTAATATCACTACCTCCATATCTCAAAACAATTATCAAGTATCAAATTGATCATAGCATCCAATTCACTTCCTATGATAGTTTTTATTATACCCAACTTGGATGCCTACCATTCTAGGACCAATTTTATAACCATAGCACATACCATGCTGTTCTAAAATACTCTCAAAAAGGTATAATTGAAGAATGAGAGACTAGCAATTTCTTTAAAATTAAGTCACCACCGTGCTCTAAAAGATATAAGTGAAGCACTAGAGCAAAAACTATCAAGCTCAAAAGATATAAGTGAAGCACATAGAGTATTCTAGCAAATTATAATCAAATAGGCTTCTCCCAAAAGGTGTGTACAGAAAGGATGACTATGGTAAATTAAAAATCAAATACTAATATAATACACGATGCTCCAAGCAAAACACATATCATGTGGTGAATAAAAATATAGCTCCAAGTAAAGTTACCAATGAACGAAGACGAAAGAGGGGATGCCTTCCCGGGGCATCCCCAAGCTTAGGCTTTTGTCTATCCTTTAATATATTGGGGTTCCTTGGGCATCCCCAATCTTAGGTTCTTGCCACTCCTTATTCCAGTCCATAAAATCTTTACCCAAAACTTGAAAACTTCACAACACAAAACTCAACAGGAAATCCTATAAGCTCCGTTAGTGAAAGAAAACAAAACCACCACATAAGGTACTGTAATGAACTCATTCTTTATTTATTTTGGTGTTAAACCTACTGTAATCCAACTTATCTATGGTTTATAAACTATTATACTAGCCATAGATGCATCGCAATAAGCAAACAACACACGAAAAACAGAATCTGTCAAAAACAGAATAGTCTGTAGCAATCTGTAACTAACGCAAACTTCTGGAACTCTAAAAATCCTAACAGAATAGGAAGTCCTGGAGCATTTGTTTATAGATCAGAAGAAAAAGGAATCAATGCAAAAGCACGTTTCTGTGATTTAACAAAACTAAATTCGTGCGCGCAAAGTTTCTGTTTTTCAGCAGAATCATATCAACTATCATCATAGGTTATCCTATATGTTCTACTTGGCACAAACACTAATTAAAAGATAAAAACACATCTAAACATAAGGTAGATGCAAGATTTATTACTAAACAGGAGCAAAAACAAAAAACATAAAGAAAATTGGGTTGCCTACCAACTAGCGCTATCGTTTAACGCCCCTAGCTAGGCCTAAAAGCGAAGATAAATCTAAGTAGTGCCATCCTTAATTTTTAGTTTTTTAGCGGAGTCATGCTCGAATCCGGGAGGTTCTCTACGTTTCCCTTCATACTCGGAAATTTTTAGATCTAAAGAATCCAACCGCTTATTGCAAAGAGTAATCAACATATTCATGCGGTGAAGATTTCCGCTAACACTTTTAAGAGGCTCAAGAGACTTTTGTAAAAAAATTGTTACTTCGCAAATCTTTCCAAACACTTGTGTTTCTTCTTGGGTAGGATGTGATCCTCCCTTTTGAGGTAGTGTTCCCACTATTCTCTCTATAATTTCATGATCAATACTAGGATCAATTTCGATAAAATTTGCCTTGGCAATGCAATCCAAGAGTTGTCTATGCGTCATATTTAACCCAACATAAAAATTGCAAAGAAGAATTCTAGAGTTCACCTCTAGGGTGCACTTGCGATAAGATTCCATCATCCTATACCAAGCATCTTTTAAGTTTTCTCCTTGCCTTTGCTTGAAGTGAAGAACTTCAAACTCGGGAGACATAGGAGCGGACAAGGAACTAGACAAAATGATGAGCAAACAACAGGCAAGCGAAAGAGAGGAGGAGATTGGGAAAGAGAGGGCGAATAAAAAGGCAAGGGTGAAGTGGGGGAGAGGAAAACGAGAGGAAAATGGCAAATAATGTAAATGCGAGAGAGATGAGTTTGTGATGGGTACTTGGTATGTCTTGGCTTGAGCGAAGACCTCCCCGGCAACGGCGCCAGAAATCCTTCTTGCTACGTCTTAAGCTTGCGTTGGTTTTCCTTGAAGAGGAAAGGGTGATGCAGCAATCGTAGTGTAAGTATTTCCCTCAGTTTTTGAGAACCAAGGTATCAATCCAGTAGGAGGCTCCTCAAAAGTCCCACGCACCTACACAAACAAACAAAGAACTCGCAACCAACGCAATGAAGGGGTTGTCAATCCCTTCACGGCCACTTGCGAAAGTGAGATCTAATAAAGATAATATGATAAGATAAATATATTTTTTGTATTTTATAATATAGATGCAAAAAGTAAAGATGCAAATAAAAGTAGATTGGAAGCAAATATGATAAGAGATAGACCCGGGGGCCATAGGTTTCACTAGTGGCTTATCTCAAGATAGCATAAGTATTACGGTGCGTGAACAAATTATTCTCGAGCAATTGATAGAAAAGTGAATAGTTATGAGATTATCTAGGCATGATCATGTATATAGGCATCACGTCCATGACAAGTAGACAGACTCCTGCCTGCATCTACTACTATTACTCCACACATCGACCGACTCCTCCCTGCATCTAGAGTATTAAGTTCATAAGAACAGAGTAACACATTAAGCAAGATGACATGATGTAGAGGGATATACTGAAGCAATATGATATAAACCCCATCTTGTTATCCTCGATGGCAACAATACAATACGTGCCTTGCAACCCTTTCTGTCACTGGATAAGGACACCGCAAGATTGAACCCAAAGCTAAGCACTTCTCCCATGGCAAGAAAGATCAATCTAGTAGGCCAAACCAAACTAATAATTCAAAGAGACTTGCAAAGATAACTCAATCATACATAAAAGAATTCAGAGAAGATTCAAATATTATTCATAGATAAACTTAATCATAAACCCAAAATTCATCGGATCTCGACAAATACACCGCAAAAAGAGTTTACATCGAATAGATCTCCACAAGAGGGGGGGAGAACATTGTATTGAGATCCAAAAAGAGAGAAGAAGCCATCTAGCTAATAACTATGGACCCGTAGGTCTGAGGTAAACTACTCACAACTCATCAGAGGGGCAAGGATGTTGATGTAGAAGCCCTCCATGGTCGATTACCCCTCCGGCAGATCGCCGGCGAAGGCTCCAAGATGGGATCTCGCGGATACAGAAGGTTACAACGTTGGAAATTGTGTTTCGTTGGCTCCATGGATGTTTTCGGTGTGCGTAGGCTTATATTGGAGGAAGAAGTACGTCGGCGGACGCCCGAGGGGCCCACGAGACAGGGGCCCCCCCTATAGGGGGGGCGCACCCTCCTATCTCGTGGAGGCCTCGGCTGCTTCTTGACTTGCACTCCAAGTCCTCTGGATCACGTTCGTTCCAAAAATCATGCTCCCGGAGGTTTCATTCCGTTTGGACTCCGTTTGATATTCCTTTTCTTCGAAATACTGAAATAGGCAAAAAAAACAGCAATACGGGTTGGGCCTCCGGTTAGTAGGTTAGTCCCAAAAATGATATAAATGTGTGAAATAAAGCCCATAAACATCCAAAAGGGGTAATATAATAGCATGGAACAATCAAAAATTATAGATACGTTGGAGACGTATCAATGACCTCCGTCCCGCCGTCCTGCTGGTCTTGGTCTTGTTGCACCTATATGGAAACCTTTACCTGATACCTCGGTACTACGCGCCTGCGCTTGCCCCCTTAGCACCATAGGGGAAACAAGGACACTGCACGCGCTGGCACCCGCCTGGCGCCCGTCTGGCCTTGGTCGTCATGGCTTGCATCATGGGAACCTCACGAGGTACCCCTTGCCTTGATCTCTCCGCCTCCCTCGCGAGCCTGCCTGGTGAGGCTGCTCCTGAGGAGGCCTTGTGTCGTATGCCTCGTGAGGCTTGGCCCCTCGCAAGGGTCTTGAGTGTTGGTTGACGAAGACGGGGCATACTAGGCCACTGGTGGAGCCACGCTGTGGGCTGCAGGCAGGCAAGTCTGGGGACCCCCGTTCCCAAAACGCCGACAGACCTTCAATGCCCATGATAGGTACTCTTCGGGATCATTGCTTCCGTTGAACTTGGGCATGGTGAACTTTAGCTTGCCGTAGTGTTGCTCTTCATTGTGTTGGGATCGAGGGTGATGATGACGCCCTTGACATGGAGGATAATCAACCTCATGTTGCTCTTGGTGTGGAGGATCTCCAAAGTCATCTTGCTCTTGTTGAACTTGAGGTTGTTGAGGAGCTTGTCGAGCTTGTGGAGGAGCTTGAGGAACTTGATGTTGCACTCTTGGTTGGTAATTCCACTCTTGAATTTCTTCACGAAGTGCTTCCTCTTGATTGTGCCTATCTCGGTTGCATTTGGCAAGGGCTCAACTTGATTCTTGAAGGGCACGTTGTGCCTCAAGAGCTTGTTCTTCACGTTGTTGTTGTTGAAGACGTTGAGCTTCGGTGTCTTGTTCATCTTGATGTTGTCGCGCTCGCTCTTCTTCTTGGTGACATTGACGGTGACGTTCTTGAGCTTGTGCAAGAGGAACTTGGTGTTGACGAGTTCGATGTGCTTGCTCGTCGACTTGCCCTTGTGGATGATTGCCGTTTAGAGGGTTGCGAGATGCTTGACGGTCTTGACGCGCGACTCGAAGTAGAGTGTTCAATGTCGGTGTACTTGAGCCGGAGAAGGTGTTGTCGGTGTGTCGAATCGAGCGGCTCTGTCTTGAGTAGGAAGAAGTGGAAGTATGTCGGTTCACCAACAAAGCACAGATCTCATCCATTCTTTTATCGTTCTCTTGTTTGTGAGCGTCGAGCTTGTTGTCGAAGTAGTCTCTTGTTCGTTGCTCGGAGAGTCGCAAGTCGGTGGCGAGATTGTCGATGCGGTCGCTCACTGCTTGTTGTTCTTGTTGCAAAGCTCTTTATGCACCGAAGAGGTGGCTCTTGGTGACATAGGATGTCAAGTCGTCATCTTGCTCGATGAAGAGTGGGTTTGTAGAAGAACTTGGCCTATCCATCATTCCAAAACAAAAATATGTGAGTGGGAGAAAGATAAGAACTCATACCAAATGTACCTTGACCGATGTTGAAGATGGATCAATGATCACTCAATTGCGTAACAAGGAAATAGCACAATTGGTACCAATTCTTGTCGGTTCTCACACCTACACAAGTAAAAGCTTGTGGTGGAGCTCGGTTAGGATGGTGGCACAAAATTTTATACAATTGTTAGTGAGCCTCAATAATGTTGCAAAAGATTCACAAATTTGCAAATGCAACAAGTAGACCAATAGCAAGATAAGGTACACGGAAACACAGACACAAATAGATAAGTTGGGTCGTACAACCAAGGAATGAGCCAAAATGTGGAAACCACGAAAATGCTCTTGTTGCACAACACTAGAGAGACGCTAGCACGATTGCACAATAGGTGGATACGAAACTTGTGCAGAACCTACTAAGCAAAAATGCAACGACTCCTATCCCAAGTATGCTATATGTATGGTATACCGGTGGTATGATCCAAGATGATCAGATATGACAATCTTAATGTAGTATGATACTATGGTTCTTGCTTATAAGCTCTTTGCTTATCTTTCCTTCTTGCTTAAAAGCTTGTTTGGCTCTTTCTCTTTTGAGCTCTTTTCTCATGCATAACTTCACAAACCAAGATAGCAATTGTGTATGCGATGACAACTTTGTGACACAAAGGATGATACCAAGATATGCACCACTATGATATGGTATGTATGCTATGGAGTATGATCACTAATGTGCACAAGTCATGTTGCCGGCAATACTCAAAGGCTAGTCTTGATGGGTAAGCAACACAACGTAAGGCTATGTGGTTATCAATGCAAATGGCATGGAAATTACAAATATGTCATCGAGGTTACCGTCCTTTGCGATGATGAGTCCTTTGCGAAGATGAGCGGTGGTGATGTTGATGTCGTACCATACCTATATAGCCGAAACACAATAGGACACGGGAACCACAACTAAAATTCTCAAATACCAAAACAAACGGTGGTAGCGGAATGCGGTGGTGGAATAGCAGATGATGTGGTGAAAGCCCTAGGAAAAGATGCCAAAGTTCGGAAAATTTTATGTTGTCTATTGATGTTGGAACCTATCTAGGTGGATGGGGGATGTCAATAGCTTCTCAACGAGCTAAAGAATGCGAAAATCGGACTCCGGATGTGGAAGTTATGGGGAAAACCGTCAAACAGCCATAGCTGAAACTGGGAAGGGCAGTAGTACCGCTTTTTGGGGCGGTAGTACCGGTCCTGGAGCTCAGCGGTAGTACTAGTTTTGGAGGGCAGAAGTACCCCTAGGGTCGGGAAAACTAGATCAGGCGATTTTGTGGTCGAAATGGATGATTTCGGGGGCAAAATTAGAGAGATTTAGTGGATGGGGGGTGGCGAACCCTAGAGGCCGATCTTTCACGTTTGGAGCGGATCCCTACGAAGAACACGAGAAGAGTGGGGAAACTTATGGGGAAGCTAGATCTACCTGCTACACACGAAATCCATGGATCAAATCCAACAAAACTTCATCACACCAACAAATCACAAAAAAATTGGGGCTATTTTTGGTGGGGGTTTTCGAATTTAGGGTGAAAACAACAAATCAAGCTAGACAACACGGGGTAGGGGCTCCAAAAACGTGATCAACGTGGCTCATGATACTAAGATGATGTAGGGTAGAACCCTAGAGGCCGATCTTTCACGTTTGGAGCAGATCCCTATGAAGGATACGAGGAGGGAATGAGGGAAAAACATGAGAGAACACTCAACCAATAAGAATAAAGTCGCACATGTGCTAGATCATCGAAACACAAAAGGGTACAAGATCCATATCCAACAAGGGTAACCGGTTCTTCTCTGAGAGGAGGTCTTGAAAAGGGTCTTCTCTGAAAGGAGGTCTTGAATCCAACAAGGATCTTCTCTGAAGAGGCGTCGGTCCCTCGCGATGGAGTAGATCCAGATGGATGAGCAAGGCTCTATCTAAAAATATGAGCTATCATAATGCTAACCATAAAACGAAGCTAGGAGACAAGTATATATAGTCCAAGGGTAAGTGGGAGGTACATGGGGTGAAATCCCTCTCATTGCGCGCAGGCATGCCGGTAGTACCGGTCTTGTGGGTGGTTGTACCGCTAGGAGCTCAGGTGCTGCTTCCTGGAGGTGTTCTCAGAGGGGATTAGCGGTAGAACCGGTGGTTGGGGCGGTAGTACCGGTCTTTTGGCAGTTACTGGTATAAACCGGGGCGATACTGGCTTTGTACCATTTTGATTACAGAAGGTTGACCGGTAGTTGAGCGGTAGTTGACGGGTAGTACCGGTGGACCGGTAGTTGACTGGTAGTTGGCCAGTAGTACCTCTATCTCTGTGCTGGGAAAATCCCTCTCCATGCTCTTGATGTTCATCTTGCATCGTAACTTCTCCTTGGTTGCTTTCTTGGTACCTAAGCACACAAAGCATCTCCGTTTGAGGTAGTAGCCATGTCTCAAGTGGGTCAAAGGGAATTTCAACAAGGAGAGAGTTAACCTCGGATTGAATAGCACGTGCTTGAGCTCTTGTCATGTGTCCACTTGGAGCTTGAGTAGTCGAAGTAGTGTCCATGGGGATGACCGTAGGATGCTCCACATCACTTACCCCCTGGGGCACGCCTCAAGGGCTTGTCGGCCCCTCGGGCATCGTCTCGTGTTGATTCCAATTCCTAAAAATCACATATATTCCAAAAAAATGTCCGTAAGTTTTTATCACGTTTGGACTTTGTTTGGTATGGATATTCTTCGAGACAACAAACATGCAAAAAACAGGAACTGGCACTGGGCGCTGAATCAATATGTTAGTCCCAAAAATAATATAAAAAATTGCCAAAAGTATATGAAAGTTGTAGAATATTGCCATGAAACAATCAAAAATTATAGATACGATGGAGACGTATCAGGCCGCATGCAGGGTTTAGGGGGTCTTTTGATCGACTATGTCTCCCTGTGCAGTTTTTTGTGATGACTTGAACACATCACACACCACCCATACATATTTTCGGGCCGTGTGCAGGGTATAGGGGGTCTTTTGATAGACACACCCACAGACACACATTCTATCCATTTTTTATCGACAACAACAGCTGTCGTGACTAAGCGATAGATTCATTGGTCCGTCTTATGGTAGGTCATGGCGACATGCATGTATGACCAAAGTATATGTACGTATATCGCTCCCACCGACACGGAGTGGGAGGTGGGTCAAGCACCCTAGCAAGGTAGCTCACTACTGGAATCAGGATCTTTACCGTCAGCCATGGCTGAAGGCAAAGGCATGCCAGGCGGACGACAAAGACCTTTGCTGTCAGCCAGCAGACGGCAACAGGTCCGGATGAATAAGCTACGGCAAAGGCCTCTTTGCCGTCTACTGGCTGACGGAAAATATGCAAAGGCTTTTGTCGTCTGTTGGCAGATGGCAAAGAGCATGGACGACACACGTGACAGCTTAGGTCCATTAAGGGGTTAACGGCGTGCTTTGTCGTTAGCTGGCAGACGGCAAAGGCCTTTGCATCTTTGTCGTCTCCCAGCGGACGAAAAAGATGCAAAGGTCTTTGCCGTCTGCCTGCTGACGACAAAGCTGCCAAATAGGCCAGCCCAGTGCAACCCAAGTTGCACAGGTAGTTGCACGTGGCAGCTTTGCCCACCGCTGGCAAACGGCAAAGCACTTTGTCGTCTAGCAGCATATGGCAAAGTGCATGTATAGCCCCTATTTTTTCTTAAATTCATTCAATTTGACACAGATTCACACACACACACACACACACATTTCAAAATAATTTCAACAAGCATACCAACAATAAGTTTCCAACAACATATCCAACATACAAGTTTCCAAGAACATATCCAACATAAAATGGTTTCCAACAACATATCCAACATACAAGTTTCCAAGAACATATCCAACATACAATGGTTTCCAACAACATATCCATATATACATACATATCCAAAACAAGTTTCCAACAAGTTTCCATAAACAGAAAGGAAGCACAAGTAGAATAGTACACTCCATCAATGCAAGCTTCCTCATCTAAAGCAAAACTGCAAATTAGGAAAGATGAAAGTTAGAAGAAGAAGAAGACTAGCTAGAAGAAAAAGAAAAAGAAGAAGAAGAATTTATCTTCTCTTTCTTTTTCTCCTCTCCTCTTGTTTATCTTCTTCTTTTTCTAACTAAGGTAAGTAAAATGCCATTTTTTAGCTAAGCTAGGTAGAAATGCTAAGTGTGTAGAGCTAAGCTAGGTAAATAGGTCATTTTGGAGCTAACCTATGTAGTTATGCCATTTTGAGCTAACTAAGCATATTTATTCATTTTGGAGGACAAAATGGTAAGTGTAGGCCATTTTGGAGCTAACCTAGGTAGTTATGACATTTTTAGCTAACTAAGCACATTAAGTCATTTAGGAGTAAAAAATGCTAAGTATAGGTCATTTTATAGCTATTCTAGGTAAAGTATGTCAGTTCGGAGCTAAGTAAGGTTATTATGTCATTTTCGAGGAAAATAAGCTAAGTATAGGTCATTTGGGAGCTAAACCAAGGTTATTATGCCATGTTTTACCTAAGTCAGCTAATTATGTCATAAATGAACTAGCTAAGCTAATTATAGATCATTATTCAGCTATCCTAGGTAGTTATGCCATTTTTTTACCTAAGTGAGCTAATTATGTCATAAATGTACTAGCTAAGCTAGTTGTCGATCATTATTGAGCTATCCTAGGTAGTTATGCCATTTTCTAGATAACTAAGCATATCAAGTCATTTTGGAGGAAGAAAATGCTAATTATAGGTCATTTTATAGCTATCCTAGGTAGAATATGTCATTATGGAGCTAAGTAAGGTTTTTATGTCATTTTTGAGGAAAATAAGCTAATTATAGGTCATTTTGGAGCTAAGTAGGTCATTTCTTAAGCTAAGTATGCATTTGTTAAGCAAAACACTTGGGAAAACTTACCATCATCACGGAGGTGAAGGAACGGTCGGGTCTGCGCCAGTGCCAGATGGAGAAGGACCGATTGGGGTTGCGCCAGTGCGATACGGAGAAGCATCGGTCGATGCTTGTCGGGAGGCGTGATGCACCAAAGATCATTCGCAATGTCTAGTTAGCATGATGCAACTGAAATGTGAATACTAGTAACTAATGACCATTCAAATGAAACTCACCGTGTCCGCTACCAATCTGGGGCATGAGGGGTCTGGCCATTTTTCTCGCACACGGGCTGCACATTTTGTTTTCACAAGTCAATCATATTAGTTAGTAATGAAACAAACATTACGTGCATGAACTGGGTAATATGCAAGAGAAACTTACCACGAGGAGCTCGTATAGGGCCCGGTGACCCGCATCATTCCGGTTCCTATCTGCCTCAAACATACTAGTTGTCCTCTCCTCCAACTCCTTCTCCCTCTGTGCCGCCGGCCTGGTTGCCTCCGCTAGAAGCTCCTGGGCCCTAGCCTCGATGGCGAGCTCTCGAGGCCTCATCTCGGGAAGAGACCTCGCTTGGCGCTTCTTGATCTCCTGGAGACTTCTAGGAGAACGTATTAGTCCATCCCGAATGGCTACCGAGCCATGTTTCCTCCCTTCACCAGATAGCATCACGAGCTTAGGATCAAAAGGACTCTGGCTCGGGTTGAAGTCCTCCCCTTTCATCGCCTTCCCAAAGTCTATGTACCTCATGAGCTTGTCGTGGGAGGAGATGTTGGTGAAGCTCTCTGGATGATCGAGGTCATCCTCCGAGAATGTCGTGGCCTTCTTGTACGGGGCAGTATGGGCCATGGCATAGAGATCGTATAGCGGTGGCACCTCCTTCTTGTGGTGTCGCGCCTAAAAGAGAGGAACAAAATAAGAGTTAAGGGCTCAAGCTAGCACGAACAATGAAATTGCATGAATCGTTAAGCGCTCAAACCACATACCTAGTGATCGCCGTACTTAAATAGGTTGGAGCTCCCTTGATGGTGTGGCACACCTTGCATCTGGGCACGCTTGTCCCTGGCCTTGTTGTGGACGTCTAGCCATTGGGGAGAGCACCACTCATCCACCAACCTCTCCCAACAGTCCATCCTATCTGCACACCATCTCGAGGGCACCTAAGTTAGACAAAGAGAAATTTCAGCACTACGCATATGAATCAAATCAAGGAAACTAAGTACAAGGCCTTAAGAATAGGTAATTACCTTCATGTACTTCTCCTTACTCAGATACTTGCTGCGGCACTTCTTCTTCTCCCTCCCGATGTTAGTCGAGGTGTGGTAGTCTCGAACAACCTGCACCCGAGCCTCGTACCGTAAGTTCTGAAGTAGGCGCTTGCACTCGGCTTCGAGAACCATAGCCGCATCCGCCTCGTGTTCCTGAGGACACTTGTAGAAGGTCTGCAATCACACAAGACAACACTGATTAGTACAATCACTAGGTACTATTGATTTTTAATTCTATAAAGGAGGAATTACCCAAAACCGTCGTCTCACAATGTCGGTCACCGTCTCGCACACGACCGTCGACCATCTCCTCGGCGGGGCCAGGGCAGCCTCGTACAGCTCCCAAGTCAGTGCTAGCTGTGGAACCTCACCATCATCGGGCAACGTGACCCACCCTGGGAAGTGGTGCCGGCAAATCACACCAAGGACCTAGTTGGGCATGCGGACACCAGAGGCATGTATCCAACCCCTGCAGTATGACAAGGCCAACACATTAGATACTAATTTTAAGAAACACGAAGGCAAAAGGTTTAAAAGAATAAATGCACTTACTATTCCCCGTTAGGCTCAATCAACTACCTCTGGTCGCGGGTCGCCGGCATGGACGGGAGCTTTGTACCACCATGCTAGTAGACCTTCTTTCCCCCCTCAATCAGCTCGCCATCGCTGTAGCTATCGTCAGACAAGGTGTCCTCGCCACCATCAGCATGGCCACTAGTCTCCGGAGTCACGTGGGACGAAGACTCTGGGACCCGAGTCTCCCCGGACGAAGACTCTAGGACCCGAGTCTCGTCGGATGTAGGCTCGGTGACCCGAGGCTCGTGGACCGGAGTCTGAGATGGGTCCAAGTCAGATGGGTCCACCTGAGACGGATCACTCCGATGGTCTAGAGAATCAGCTGGGGGTGGCGGCGAGGAAGGCACAACAGCCTTCCTACCTCTCCCGGTGCCACGTCCACCTCTAGCTGCACCCCTCTTCGTCTTCCCCTGACCTCTCCCGGTCGAAGAAGAAGCGCCCGCCGGTGTCTACATGTTGTCTACTAGCGCTTTCCGAAGGTGCTGGGGTGGAATAACAGCACACCTCCCAGCACGCGCCGAGGAAGGAGGCTCGGAGCGCTCTCGATAGTGCCCACCATCTGTCAACACCTGCAATGACAAAGAGTAAACAAATTAATACAACATAAACATAATAAAAAATTTAAGTGTGTATCATCATCATGAACATAATAAAAATTTGAATACCTAATAACACGAAATAATTACTAATATATATATATATATATATATATGTACATAATAATACTTGAATACCTGACCTAACTCATGATTCACAAATATATCACCCCGTCGGCCTCTGGAAGGCCGAAGAGCACCTTTTTTGGGAGGTGTCGGGGGTCGGGGTGTCGGGGGTGTCGTGTCGGGGTCGGGGTGCTGTGTCGGGTCGGGGGTGCCGTGTCGGGGTCTCGGGGTGTCGGGGTGTCTTTTCAGGGTCGGGGTGCTATGTCGGGGTCGTGGGTGTTGTGTCGGGGTCTCGGGGTGTCGTGTCCGGGTGTCGTTGGTGTTGTGTCTAGGTGCTGTGTCGGGGTCGGGGTGCCGCGTCGGGGTCAGGGTGCTGTGTGGGGGTCGCGGTGTTAGGGTGTCAAGGCGGGGTTGGGGTGTCGGGGTCAGGGGTGCCGTGTCGGGGTCTCGAGGTGTCGTGTCGGGGGTCGGGGTGTAGGTGGTGTCATGTCGGGGTCCTGTGTCGAGGTCGGGGGTGTCGTGTCGGGGTCGGGGTGCCGTGTCGGGGTCGCGGTGTTGGGGTGTCGAGGCGGGGTCGGGGTGTCATGTCGGGGTCGGGGTGCTGTGTCGGCGTCAGGGGGTCGGGGTGTCGTGGTCGGGATGGCAAATCCTCGACCCCTTTTTCCCTTGACCCCTCGACACCTCGATCCTCGACCCCTAGGCCCTCGACTCCTTTTCCCCTACTTCTTTTTTTCATCTTCTACTTATTTTTCTCATCTCCAATTCTACTTCTTTTTCTTCTTCTTCCATCTTTTCCTTCTTCCTCTTGTCTTCCTTTTCTTCTTCATTTTCCTTATTTACCTTCTTCCTCTTGTCTAAAATATTTATGTTGGGTTTCTGAAATCAGTTGGGGAGGGGCAGCTTATTTCCACAGCTAGCTATAAGCGCTAAAAGAACCGGCCCTTATTTGATGTCTATGGTTTGATGACTTAATTACTCCTCTATCGCTGCATCTGGATACGGTAGACGTGTCCGTGGACATTTGGTCTCGTATGTTTGCTTAACAACATTTGGGTTGCTTTTAACACTTGGATGCACCCGAACAATGGTCTTTCATAATGAAGGTAAACGGGATCAACTACTTGAATCCTACACTAGCTTTAGTAGGAACCACGTCGACACCGTGAAATGTGGTCGGATAATGATAGTGGCTAGGTCGATCACCACTCCTACCCCACTATAGCTACAATCAGTATCATCATCCCTTAAAAACGAGGAAAAGCAAGCATTGCCCTCAATAGCTACAATTAGTAGACTTTAGTTCTTCTTTTCCTCTTTTTATGTTTTCTTTTTTCTTCTTCTTCATTTTCTATGTTTTTTCCTCCTAGTCATTTTAGGTCTTCTTTCTTTCTTTTCTTTTCTTGTTTTTGGGCTTATCTAACTATGTAATTAACCTAAAACAACTAACTAAGTAATTAACCTAAAAATAACTAAGTAAGTAATTAACCTAAAAATAACTAACTAACTAATTAACCTATGTACAGTATAGGGTAAAACAACTAACTAATTAACCTAAAAAACTAGCTAACTAACTAATTAACCTAAATCAAAAAACAGCAACAAAATAATACAGAAAAAAGGAACGAAACCTCACCAGGGGGCGGAGCGGCACCAGGCAACGGGGGGCGGAGCGGCGACGGGCGGCGGGGTGTCGGGGCGGTAGGCGGCCCGAGAGGCGCGGTGCCGGGGGGCGGAGCGGCGACGGGTGGTAGGTGGCAGAGCAGCGACGGGCGTCGGGGGGTCGGGGGAGCGGGGCGGTCGGGGTTGGGGGCGTCGGGGTGGTGGTGGTCAGCGGCGGCGGGGTCGGTGGGGGTCGACGGCGGGGCCGGCGTGCACGGGGACGGCGGGCACGGGAGCGGTGCGGGTGAGGTGAGGGAGACAAGTAGTAGTGGAGTGGGGCCAGGGGGAAACGACCGTTAGGTTGGCTATTCTCTTTGTCGTCTGCTCGCGGACGACAAAGAAAGTGCCTGTTAGGTGGCCCTCGCTAGTGGGCCACCCTCCCTCTTTGCCATCTCCTAGCTGATGGCAAAGCTTCTATGCCATCTGCTAGCAGCCAGCAAAGAGCTGGCTGACGGGAAACACCCTCTTTGTTGTCCGCTCTTTCTTTGTCGTCAGCTTTTGATGACCCACAAGTATAGGGGATCTATTGTAGTCCTTTCGATAAGTAAGACTGTGGAACCCAGCGAGGAGATGAAGGAAATGACAAGCGGTTTTCAGTAAGGTATTCTCTGCAAGCACTGAAATTATCTGTAACAAATAATTTTGTGATAAGATAGTTCGTAACGGGTAACAAGTGACAAAAGAAACAAGGTGCAGCAAGGTGGCCCAATCCTTTTTGTAGAAAAGGACAAGCCTGAACAAACTCTTATATAAAGCAAAGCGCTCCTGAGGACACATGGGAATTATTGTCAAGCTAGTTTTCATCATGCTCATATGATTCGCGTTCGGTACTTTGATAATTTGATATGTGGGTGGACCGGTGCTTGGGTACTGCCCTTCCATGGACAAGCATCCCACTTATGATTAACCCCTCTCGCAAGCATCTGCAACTATGAAAGAAGAATTAAGGTAAACCTAACCATAGCATGAAATATATGGATCCAAATCAGCCCCTTACGAAGCAACGCATAAACTAGGGTTTAAGCTTCTGTCACTCTAGCAACCCATCATCTACTTATTACTACCCAATGCCTCCCCCTAGGCTAAAACAATGGTGAAGTGTCATGTAGTCGATGTTCACATAACACCAATAGAGGAGAGACAACATACATCTCATCAAAATATCGAACGAATACCAAATTCTAATGACTACTTAGAACAAGATTTCTCCCATGTCCTCGGGAAAAAACATAACTACTCACAAATCATATTCATGTACATAATCAGAGGGGTATTAATATGCATAAAGGATCTGAACATTTGATCTTCCACCGAATAAACCAACTAGCATTAACTACAAGGAGTAATCAACACTACTAGCAACCCACAGGTACCAATCTGAGGTCTTGAGACAAAGATCAGAAACAAGAGATGAACTAGGGTTTGAGAGGAGATGGTGCCGGTGAAGACGTTGATGGAGATTGACCCCCTATCGTTGAGAGGATCAATGGTGATGACAATGGCGACAATTTCCCCCTCCCGGAGGGATGTTTCCCCGGCATAACAGCTCCGCCGGAGCCCTAGATTGGTTCCGCCAAGGTTCCGCCTCGACACGGCGGCGCTTCGTCCCGAAAGATTCCTTATGATTTTTTATAGGGCAAAAGACACCATATAGCATAAGATGGGCATCGGGGGGCTGCCAGGAGGCCCACAAGGCAGGGGGCGCGCTCATGGGGTAGGGCCCTGTCGGTGGGAAACGACACCTTCGGGATCACAAGAATCCCTACAACGGTTGCGGGGCGCGGGGTTGTGAGAAGACTAGGATTAGTAATTGGCACAACGATCGTTTACCCAGGTTCGGGCCGTGAGGATGCGTAAAACCCTAGTCCTGCTTGGTGGATATATTCAGTGTTCTTGAGCTCTCAAACTAGCTACGGGTGTTGTGTGGTTTGAAAGAGCCGAATCCTTTTCCCGTAAGCCATGGGCCTCCTTTTATAGGCGAAAGGGGCTGCCACAGTGGCACACTGGAGGTGGAAAGCCTACAGTGCTAAGAGCTTATCGCTCGTTATTACAGGACAAGACGCATTTAATGTGTGGCTTAGGTGTCCCTTCACTTTATCGGGGACGGGGCGAGGCCCGTCCCGTCCATCACCGCTCTTCCTCGCTTCGACACGCGCCCTGGCCAGTGATGCATGCGGTGCCATGTAGGAAGGCAAGCAGCTGAGGTGGCGCAGTGGTGGAGCCTCCACAAAGATCTGCATGCTGCCACACAGGCATGTGCTGAGTTGGCCTGGAAGCCGCATGTTGCCACGCAGGTGCCTGCCCAACTGGTTGGGCGGGCAGCTGCATGTGAACGGCGGCGGGGATTTGGTTGGTGCGGACCTCGCAACGGCCCTGCTATCGCCTCTGGAAAGGTTCTTGTCGGGTGGCCCGGCAAGGGTCTTGCCGGGTGGCCCGGCAAGGGTCTTGCCGTGGCGCGCTGGCGTCCCCGGCAAGGGTCTTGCCTGGGGTCTTGTTGGTTTCTTTGGCGAGGATCTTGGTGAGGATTGTCGCCTCTCAATCCCCATCTGATCTCGAGTATTCTTTGTCTTCACAAAGATCTGCAAGCCACCATGGAGGTGCCTCCTGATATGTCTCCGTCATATCTATAATTTTTGATTGTTCCATGCCAATATTCTACAACTTTCATATACTTTTGGCAACTTTTTATACTATTTTTTGGGACTAACATATTGATCCAATGCCCAGTGCGAGTTCCTGTCTGTTGCATGTTTTATGTTTCGAAGAAACCCCATATCAAATGGAGTCCAAACGGGATAAAAACGGACGGAGAATTATTTTGGAATATTTGTGATTTTTGGGAGGAAGAATCAACGCGATACGATGCCCGAGGTGGCCACGAGATAGGGGCTCACGCCCACTTAAAGTGGGCGTGCGCCCCACCCTCGTGGGCCACTCGTAAGGCGGTTGATGCCCTTCTTTGGCCGCAAGAAAGCTATTTTTTGGAAAATGATCTGGGCGAAGATTTCAATCCAATCGGAGTTACGGATCTCCAGATATAAAAGAAACGGTGCCGGGGCAGAGTTCCAGAACGCAGAAACAGAGAGATGGATCCAATCTTGCAGGGGCTCTCGCCCCTCCCATGCCATGGGAGCCAAGCACCAGAGGGGAAACCCTTCTCCCATCTAGGGAGAAGGTCAAGGAAGAAGAAGAAGAAGAAGGTGGGCTCTCTCCCCCTTGCTTCCGGTGGCGCCGGAACGCCGCCGGGGGCCATCATCATCACCACGATCTTCACCAACACCTCCACCATCTTCACCAACACCTCCATCACCTTCCCTCCTCTATCTACAGAGGTCCACTCTCCCGCAACCCGCTGTACCCTCTGCTTGAACATGGTGCTTTATGCTTCATATTATCTTCCAATGATGTGTTGCCATCCTATGATGTCTGAGTAGATTTTTGTTGTCCTATTGGTGGTTGATGAATTGCTATGATTGGTTTGAGTTGCATGTTTTATTATTGGTGCTGTCCTATTGTGCCCTCCGTGTCGCACAAGCGTGAGGGATTTCCGTTGTAGGGTTTGCAATATGTTTATGATTTTCTTATGGTGGGTGGCGTGAGTGACAGAAGCATAGACCCGAGTAAGTAGGTTGTTTGCGTATGGGATAAAGGGGACTTGATACTTTAATTCTATGGTTGGGTTTTACCTTAATGAATCTTTAGTAGTTGCGGATGCTTGCTAGAGTTCCAATCATGAGTACATATGATCCAAGTAGAGAAAGTATGTTAGCTTATGCCTCTCCCTCAAATAGAATTGCAATAGTGATTATCGGTCTACTAACATAGTCAATTGCTTAGGGACAATTTCACAACTCCTACCACCACTTTTCCACACTCGCTATATTTACTTTATTGCATCTTTATCTAAACAGCCCCTAGCTTTTATTTACGTGCTCTTTATTATCTTGCAAACTTATCCAACACCACCTACAAAGTACTTCTAGTTTCATACTTGTTCTAGGTAAAGCGAACGTCAAGCGTGCGTAGAGTCGTATCAGTGGCCGATAGGACTTGAGAGAGTATTTGTTCTACCTTTAGCCCCTCGTTGGGTTCAACACTCTTACTTATCGAAAGAAGCTACAACTATCCCGTATACTTGTGGGTTATCAAGACCTTTTTCTGGCGCCATTGCCGGGGAGTCATAGCGTGGGGTGAATATTCTTGTGTGTGCTTGTTTGCTTTCTCACTAAGTATTTTTTATTTGTTGTTCTAAGTTGTTCTTTATCTTTAGTTATGGATATGGAACACGAAATACCAAAAAAAACTAGGTGTACTTGCTACTCATGGAGATGGGTAACTCCTAAAACCCTCGATTCTCATTATGTGAAAGATATTATGTACTACCTTGATAATCCTGAGAAAACCCCATTCAACTTTATAATGGGAGACACGTTGGATCAACGTGAATACTTTAGGGATTATCGCTTTACACAAAAAGGGAAACTATTATGGGATCAAATTAATATGTTGCGTTGGTACGCTCGGGTTCTATGCTTGAGACATGATATTACTTGTTGCTCTAGGATGAAGGCTCCACACCTTCCCTTTTCATGCAAATTTAATGATAATGAAACCTTAGCTTCTTATGCTAATGGTATATGTGATTACTATGATGTTGAACAAATTGAAGAATTTATTGCTTTTAAGGCTGCTTACGAAATTGAATCTTTGTTTGAAAAGTATGAAGCTTTTGATGGTGATGGTGTTTATAGGCCTGATAATCTTGCTATAGTTAGATATTGCTATGAAAATTATGAAAACAATTACAATATTAATGCATTTATTGAGAAGGTCTCCCCTGTCCAAGAAGAGAATAATATTTTGCAGGAAGCTATGGAAGAAGAAATTGATGAAACTGTGAGCTCATTGGATGAAAAAGATGATGAGGAGAGCGAAGAACAAAAGGAGGAAGAGCGGATTGATCACCCGTGCCCACGTTCTAATGAGAGTAACTCTTCAACTCATACATTGTTTAATTCCCCTTCGTGCTTACCGAAGGATGATTGCTTTGATGATTACTATTATCCCGTTGATTTTCTTGAAATATCCCTTTTTAATGATGCTTGCTATGCTTGTGGCCAAGATGCCAATATCAATTATGCTTATGGAGATGAACTTGCTATAGTTTCTTATGTTAGACACGAAATTGTTGCTATTGCACCCACGCATGATAGTCCTATTATCTTGTTGAATTCTCAAAACTACACTATATCGGAGAAGTTTGTGCTTATTAAGGATTATATTGATGGGTTGCCTTTTACCACTGCACATGATAATTTTGATAGATATAATATGCGTGTGCTTGCTGCTCCTACTTGCAATTATTATGAGAGAGGAACTACATCTCCGCCTCTTTATGTTTCCAACACGATAGAATTGCAAGAAACTGCTTATACTATGCATTGGCCTTTACTATGTGTGCATGAATTGTTCTTTTATGACATGCCGATGCATAGTAAGAGAGTTAGAATTCGTTGTTGCTTGATATATGTTACTTTGTGCTCACTACTAAATTACAAATCATTGTTAATTAAAATTGGCTTTGATATACCTTGGGATCCGGGTGGATTCATTACTTGAGCACTATATGCCTAGCTTAATGGCTTTAAAGAAAGCGCTGCCAGGGAGACATCCCGGAAGTTTTAGAGAGTCATTTATTTCTGTTGAGTGCTTTTATATAGTTTAAAAACAAAAAAAAAGTGGGGAACCCTAAAACTTTTCAAAAATGAAAGTGAAAGTAAGAACGACAAGCATTGTTGAAGTGGGAGAGCTCCTTGAACTTTGTTCATGCTCACGAAAACTTTGTGAATCTTAGTTACAGAAACTTTTCATCAAAAATAATTATCCCCTTGTATAATTCCATTGTATTATAAAAATAATGTGCTAAGGTTTGCCTTTAGGATGTTTACAATGCTTGTTGGTTTGTACGGTGCAGGACAGAAACTTTGGCTGTAGTGCGCGATTTTAAATTTTTAACTCGAACGTCAAACGGTTCTGATTCTTTTTGCACTGTCTTGCTGTACAACTTGTTTATTTGTTCTAATTTTGGTAGAATTGTTGTGGTACCAGAAGTATGGTGAATGTTCAGATTGCTACAGACTGTTCTGTTTTTGACAGATTCTGTTTTTGATGCATAGTTTGCTTGTTTTGATGAATCTATCAATTTATATTAGTGCATTAAGCCATGGAAAAGTTATATTACTGTAGACACAATGCAAAAACAAAATATGAATTGGTTTGCAACAGTACTTAGAGTGGTTATTTGCTTTATTATACTAATGGATCTTACCGAGTTTTCTGTTGAAGTTTTGTGTGGATGAAGTGTCTAATCGAGGATGTCTCGATATGAGGAAAAGGAAGAGAGGCAAGAAATCAAGCTTGGGGATGCCCGAGGCACCCCAAGTAAATATTTAAGGAGACTCAAGCGTCTAAGCTTGGGGATGCCCCGGAAGGCATCCCCTCTTTCTTCAACAAGTATCGGTATATTTTCGTATTCGTTTTGTTCATGCGATATGTGCAAGTCTTGGAGCGTCTTTTGCATTTAGTTTTCACTTTTATTTTATGCACCATGATGGTATGAGATAGTACTTGGTTGATTTATAGAATGCTCATTGCACTTCACTTAGATCTTTTGAGTATGGCTTTATAGAATGCTTCACGTGCTTCACTCATATCATTTGAAGTTTGGATTGCATGTTTCTCTTCACATAGAAAACCACCATTTGTAGAATGCTCTTTTGCTTCACTTATATTTGTTAGAGTGTGGGCATGTATTTTGTAGAAATAATTAAACTCTCTTGCTTCACTTATATCTATTTAGAGAGATGACATGAATTGGTCATTCACATGGTTAGTCATAAAATCCTACATAAACTTGTAGATCGCTGAATATGATATGTTTGATTCCTTGCAATAGTTTTGCAATATATAGGCGGTGATATTAGAGTCATGCTAGTGGGTGGTTGTGGATTGTAGATACACTTGTATTGAGGTTTGCAAGTCCCGTAGCATGCATGTATGGTAACCGTTGTGTGACAAATTTGAAGCATGGGGTGTTTCTTTGATTGTCTTCCTTATGAGTGGCGGTCGAGGACGAGCGATGGTCTTTTCCTACCAATCTATCCCCCTAGGGGCATGCGTAGTAGTACTTTGCTTTGAGGGCTAATAAACTTTTGTAATAAGTATATGAGTTCTTTATGACTAATGTGAGTCCATGGATTATACGCACTTTTACCTTTCCATCATTGCTAGCCTCTTCGGTACCGTGCATTGCCCTTTCTCACCTCGAGAGTTGGTGCAAACTTCGCCCGTGCATCCAAACCCCGTGATATGATACGCTCTATCACACATAAACATCATTATATCTTCCTCAAAATAGCCACCATACCTACCTATTATGGCATTTCCATAGCCATTCCGAGATATATTGCCATGCAACTTCCATCATCATCATATACATGACTTGAGCATTCATTGTCATAGTGCTTTGCATGACCGTAAGATAGCTAGCATGATGTTTTCATGGCTTGTCCGTTTTTTGATGTCATTGCTATGCTAGATCATTGCACATCCCGGTACACCGCCGGAAGCATTCATATAGAGTCATATCTTTGTTCTAGTATCGTTGTAATTTTGAGTTGTAAGTAAATAAAAGTGTGATGATCATCATTATAGAGCATTGCCCCATGAAAAAAAGGAAAAAAAAGAAAAAAAGAAAGAAAAAAAGGAAAGGCCAAAGAAGCCCAAATAAAAAAGGGGGCCAAAGAAGCCCATCGAAAAAAAGAAAAAAAAGAAAAAAAGGAAAAGAAAAGGGGCAATGTTACTATCCTTTTTCCACACGTGTGCTTCAAAGTAGCACCATGTTCTTCATATAGAGAGTCTCTTATGTTGTCACTTTCATATACTAGTGGGAATTTTCATTATAGAACTTGGCTTGTATATTCCAACGATGGGCTTCCTCAAATGCCCTAGGTCTTCATGAGGAAGCAAGTTGGATGCACACCCACTTAGTTTTCAGTTTGAGCTTTCATACACTTATAGCTCTTAGTGCATCCGATGCATGGCAATCTCTACTCCTCACATTGACATCAATTGATGGGCATCTCCATAGCCTGTTGATTAGCCGCGTCGTTGTGAGACTTTCTCCCTTTTTGTCTTCTCCACATAACCCCCACCATCATATTCTATTCCACCTATAGTGCTATATCCATGGCTTGCACTCATGTATTGCGTGAGGGTTGAAAAAGCTGAAGCGCGTTAAAAAGTATGAACCAATTGCTCGGCTTGTCATCGGGGTTGTGCATGATGGGAGCATTTTGTGTGACGAAAATGAAGCATGGCCAAACTATATGATTTTGTAGGGATAAGCTTGCTTTGGCCTTGTTGTTTTGAAAAGACATGATTGCTTTATTAGTACGCTCAAAGTATTATTGTTTTTATGTCAAATGATAGACTATTGCTTTGAATCACTCGTGTCTTAATATTCATGCCATGATTAGACATATGATCAAGATTATGCTAGGTAGCATTCCACATCAAAAATTATCTTTTTTATCATTTACCTACTCGAGGACAAGCAGGAATTAAGCTTGGGGATGCTGATACGCCTCCGTCGTATCTATAATTTTTGATTGTTCCATGCCAATATTCTACAACTTTCACATACTTTTGGCAACTTTTTATACTATTTTTTGGGACTAACATATTGATCCAGTGCCCAGTGTCAGTTCATGTCTGTTGCATGTTTTATGTTTTGCATAAACCCCATATCAAACGGAGTCCAAACGGGATAAAAACGGACGGAGAATTATTTTGGTATATTTGTGATTTTTGGGAGGAAGAATCAACGCGATACGATGCCCGAGGTGGCCACGAGATAGGGTCCCACACCCACTTAAAGTGGGTGTGCCCCCCACCCTCGTGGGCCACTCGTAAGGCGGTTGATTCCCTTCTTTGTCCGCAAGAAAGCTAATTTTTATAAAACGATCTAGGCGAAGATTTCAATCCAATCGGAGTTACGGATCTCCAGATATAAAACAACGGTGCGAGGGCAGAATTCCAGAACGCAGAAACAGAGAGATAGATCCAATCTCGGAGGGGCTCTCGCCCCTCCCACGCCATGGGAGCCAAGGACCAGAGGGGAAACAGTTCTCCCATCTAGGGAGAAGGTCAAGGAAGAAGAAGAAAAAGGGGGCTCTCTCCCGCCTTGCTTCCGGTGGCGCTGGAACGCCGCCGGGGGCCATCATCATCACCGCGATCTTCACCAACACCTCCGCCATCTTCACCAACACCTCCATCACCTTCCCCCCTCTATCTATAGCGGTCCACTCTCCCGCAACCCGCTGTACCCTCTACTTGAACATGGTGCTTTATGCTTCATATTATTTTCCAATGATGTGTTGCCATCCTATGATGTCTGAGTAGATTTTCATTGTCCTATTGGTGGTTGATGAATTGCTATGATTGGTTTGAGTTTCATGTTTTATTATTGGTGTTGTCCTATTGTTCCCTCCGTGTCGCACAAGCGTGAGGGATTCCCGCTGTAGGGTTTGCAATATGTTTATGATTTGCTTATGGTGGGTGGCGTGAGTGACAGAAGCACATACCCGAGTAAGTAGGTTGTTTGCGTCTGGGATAAAGGGGACTTGATACTTTAATGCTATGGTTGGGTTTTACCTTAATGAATCTTTAGTAGTTGTGGATGCTTGCTAGAGTTCCAATCATAAGTACATATGATCCAAGTAGAGAAAGTATGTTAGCTTATGCCTCTCCCTCAAGTAGAATTGCAATAGTGATTACCGGTCTAGTAACATAGTAAATTGCTTAGGGACAATTTCACAACTCCTACCACCAGTTTTCCACACTCGTTATATTTACTTTATTGCATCTTTATCTAAACATCACCTAGCTTTTATTTACGTGCTCTTTATTATCTTGCAAACTTATCCAACACCACCTACAAAGTACTTCTAGTTTCATACTTGTTCTAGGTAAAGCGAACATCAAGCGTGCGTAGAGTCGTATCAGTGCCCATAGGACTTGAGAGAGTATTTGTTCGACCTTTAGCCCCTCGTTTGGTTCGACACTCTTACTTATCAAAAGAGGCTACAACTATCCCGTATACTTGCGGGTTATCACCTCCCGAGCCCTGGTCCAACGTGGGCGTTGGCGTTGGAGACCGTGGGCTCGAGAGTGGCTCGCTCCGCTGGTGTGGGCGAGCTGCCCTGGCAAGGGGCTTGCCAGGGCTGCTGAGGCTGTCCCGGCAAGGGTCTTGCCGAGGAAACCTGCTTCCACCATCCGATCTCTATGGCCGTGGTCCTAGGTGTTGCCTTGTTTGTCTCGAGCCTCCGGCTTCCTTCCGGCTTCCCTCCTTTGCCCCGCTATGTGCGGCCATGGCGCATGGCTCTGACTGCCCGTGCACAACTGAAGGGGTCAAAAGGAGAGCCCCTACTTTTGTACACCGACAGGAGCGCCCGGGCCTGGGCTACACATAAGCGTGACACGTTGTTGGGCCAGGCCCAAAACGGTGTGCGGGCAGGCGGGGCGGATTTTACCGTGGTAACTGTTCCATCTGTCGCGCTTCCCCACGACTTGCGTTGAATGCGCGACGTGGGGGTCGCGCGCGTACGTGACCGAAGGATGCTGGCGTCATCTTGTGGTGGACAGTAAAGAGGCAGCTTACGTGTCTCTTCGAGACCGCTGGGCCGCTGCTCATTTACTGCCTTTACTCGGGAACCGTCGCTCCATGCGTCCCATCGTGCCCGCCCCTCGCGCCACATTCGCCGCATGCATGATGCAGAGCGAATGACAGGCGCGCGGGATACAGGAAGTCACGTGCGTGGGTTGACTCCCACGCGCCTTCAATTGAGCGGGGTGGGCGGTCAACGGCCCCGCCTGCTGTCACTTCAACGGGCTTGATTGGCTGAGAGGGGCGACCGAGCCTCGCCCCCGTCCCTTTATAAAGAGGGGAGCGGGAGGAACAATGCCTCTCAATCTTTCGTCATCTGCTTCTCCCCATTCTTGCTTTCTCCTTCCTCTGTCATGGCGACGGTGTGTGGCGATGCTTCATCAGTGGCGGCGAGGGTCTTTAGGCAATGCATCGCTCCTCCAAGATCTTGTAGCGGCAGAGCCGGCCATTAGAGGGAGGAGGAGGGGCGAGGCCGAGGCCGTCGCGGCGGTCGAGGGAGAGGAGGACGGGGCGGTAGAACAGCTTCGACTCTGCTAGCGGCCCCTCCCCTGGTGGAGGGCCACGTCGGGGGCAACCCTTACGAGTTCTTCATCAGGCTGCGCCAGTCGCTGCACCGTCGCCTTCGCCTTCCGACTCCATTTGCGCGGGAGATGGAGCTGGATCCGCTGCTGGCGTTGCAGCTGCATATGAGGGGTTGTGGGAACAGCGGCGTATGGGCCAACGTCGAGTTCCCCGCCCCTCATGTCATGTACCTTCGCCGAGGGTGGAAAACTTTTGCCCGCATACACAGCTTGACGGAGGGGCTCACTCTCCATTTCAAATTAATGGAGAGTGGCCTCCTCTCCGTCAAGATCTTTGGCCGCTTTGGGATCCGTGTGAGGTGCTGCGTGGAGAGCTCTTCTGACGACGGAGATTCCTCCTCGAGCAAGAGTGGCGAGGAGGACAGTGGCAGCGACGACGAGGGTAGCGGGTGGTAGGATGACGGGTCTGACTAAGCGTCGGGCGCCGCTCCGGGCGGCACCGGCGACCACATCATCCATGTCGCCGGTTCCTTGAACTTCTCGGGGTCGTCTCCTTGGGCAGCTGACATTGGGAGGCTGTGGAAGAGGAAGAGGGCGGGCGGCAAGGCCCTCAACTCGTAGTACGCGGGCACCGACGCCTTCGTCGCGTATTGATGTCCTGCCGCCTCGTCTTCGAGCTCTTCCCCCGGTGCCTTCATCCCCAGCCAGCCTTCGGACGACCACCGAGATGTCCTCTTGGTGCTCTCTCCCACTCGTAGCTCGCCTATGCGCTTCTTTTGCTGTTTCTCGCTTCCTTGGCCTGCCTCCTGAGGAGAGGGATAAGAAAGGGATTACGGGATCCTTATCTCTTTTTAGTCTTGTAAGCCTTTGGTCCTTTGTTAGAACTTGTAATCCCCTTGCTCATGTTTTTCATTTTGCATGGACTGTACCTATACGGGTTGTTTTTAATGAAAAAGGGATGTTTGTCGGGTCTTTCGTTTGTGGGCGAACCCCGTGACAAGGAGCGAATCCTTGTTATCATTTAAGAGTAAACGTCTTTCGCCTGGCAACAGGCCTTGCCGTCCCCCCACCTTGCTCGACCTTTCTCACGCTCTTGGTGGAGGTAGGCATGAGGTGGGCTTAGGCTCCTCGTTCCATTTCTTTCTGCCGCGACTACGACCAAACCCGGACCTAGGAGATAATCCTTGGGTTCGGAGAAAGGGGAGCACGGTAGTCTAGAAATAAAACGAGGTTCCACATAGCCCAGTCAATAACGAAACGCATGATAGAGGACAAAAGACTTATCTGGATCTCAGCCCCCGGCAACCTTGGCTTGCCGTGAATGGATCCTTGTACTTGGAGCCCCCGGCAACTTTGGCCTGTCGGGGATGGGACGCCGGTCCGTTCCTTTCTTCCAAACAGCCCAGCAGAAGCGTTCATGTGCCCTACGAACCAAAGAGGACAGAGAAGAACAGAGATATGCGCACCCGACCTCTAAGCTAGGGGTCAGCCACCGCTAAGCACTATCAATCCTAACCGAGGAGGAGACTTGACCTAGCATGCATGCTATAACTTAGGGCACCAGCGCTTCGTTTATTTATGCTCAGTGTCTGCGCCTGGCTTTGTACAAAGGGTTACATGCCTTGCCGGCAAGGCTTGTACAAAAGGTGGCTTGCCGGGAGGCCCGGCAGCTGCGCCTTATGGGTAAAACTTGCAAAAATGCTCGATGTTCCAGGAGTTGCTCACTAGAATGGCATCTTCGATCTCCAGGCGGACTGCGTCGGGCCTGATGACTTGTGTTACCCGATAAGGGCCTTCCCACTTTGGCGTCAACTTGTTGGAATTCTTGGCCGACTGAATGTGCCGAAGAACAACCTCGCCTTCGTCAAAGCTTCGGGCATGAACCTTGCGGCTATGGTAGCGGCGCAAGGCTTGCTAGTAGTTTGCTGCTCTCACAGCCGCCCAAAGACGATCTTCCTCAAGGAGCGTTGCGTCGTCTTGCCACAATCTCTCTTGCTCAAGCTCATCATAAGCGAGCATTTGAGGTGACCCGTATATGAGTTCTGTGGGGAGAACTGCTTCTGCCCCGTAGACTAGGGCAAAGGGTGTCTGGCCAGTGGCTCGATTTGGCGTCGTTCTGATCGACCAAAGAACCGCTGGCAACTCGTAAATTCACTGCCTTCCACTCTTGCCCATCCTGTCAAAAGTCTTCGTTCTCAAGCCTCGTAGAACTTCAGCATTTGCTCTCTGCGCTTGGCCGTTGCTCCATGGATGTGCCACGAAAGCAAAACAGACCTTGATGCCGAGGTCCTCAATATATTGCATGAAGGCATGGCTTGGGAACTGTGTGCCATTGTCGGTGATGATCCTGTTGGGTACCCCAAAATGGTAAACTAGTCCCTTGAAGAACTTGATGGCTGACTGCGCTGTCACCTTCCTCACTACTTCCACTTCTGGCCACTTTGTGAACTTGTCGATTGCGACATACAAGTACTCAAAGCCCCCGATGGCACGAGGGAAAGGGCCCAATATGTCGAGCCCCCAGACCAAGAAGGGCCAGGGGAGAGGGATGGTTTGAAGGGCTTAAGCTGGTTGATGAAGCTTCTTTGAATGGAACTGGCATGCTTCACACTTGGTTACTAGTGCCGTCGCATCCTGGAGGGCGGTGGGCCAGAAGAAGCCTTGCCGGAAAGCCTTGCCGGCAAGGGCCCTCGACCCTATGTGGGAGCCACATATGCCTCCATGTATCTCTGCCAAAAGCTTTAGTCCTTCCTCCCGGGAGATGCACTTCAATTTCACCCCATTCGGTCTTCTTCTGTACAACGCGTTGTCAACGAATTGGTACAGAGCAGACCAGTGGGCTACTCTTTCTGCCTCTTCCTGCTCCTCGGGAAGCTCTCCCTTTTGGAGGAATCGGACGGTGTGCTGCGCCCATGCCGGAGCCTATGGCTCGATGACAAGGATCAATGGCATCTCTTCTGCCACGGGAGCAGCCGTCTCTACGGCTGCGGCCTGAGGCCCTGTCAGAGTTGGTTGCCCCGCGGCAGGATTGGCATCCGCGGCAACATTTCTGCCAGCGGCTCCAGGGAGCTCGGTGGGGAAGTACTTGCCGAGGCCTAGCTTCCTCTGATTGCTCTGCCCGATTGATGGTTCGACGGATGGTTGAGTTAACTGAAGCACAAAAGTACCTGGTTCCACAGGTAGCTTGAGGGCAGCGCACTTTGACAAGTAGTCGGCAATGTTGTTCTCCGTCCGAGGGACATCCTCTGCTTGTATGCCGTCAAAGCGCTCTTCTAGTTTCCTCACTTCATCCACGTAAGCCTCCATCAGTGGGCTTTGGTAATCTTTGTTGATTTGCATGACGACGAGTTGCGAGTCTCCCCTGACGACGAGCTTTTTGACTCCGAGGTCCGCCGCGATCCTGAGACCGGCAAGCAAACCCTCGTACTCGGCGGTGTTATTGGTTGACATCTCCCGGGGAAAGTGCATTTGGATGACATACTTGAGGTGCTCTCCGGTGGGCGCGACAAGCAGCACACCGGCACCGGCGCCTTGTAGCGAGAAAGCCCCATCAAAGTAGATGATCCAGTTGCGGCTCGTTTCCTTGCCGGGGAGAGTGGCCTCATGTTCCTCTTCGTCTAGCGTCGAGGTCCATTCTGCAACAAACTCTGCCAAGACTCTGCTCTGAATCGTTGAGGTACTTTCAAACTTTAAACCGAAACTTGACAGCTCTAGGGCCCATTCCACGATCCTCCCCATTGCATCTGGGTTATGCAGTATCCGTTGCAACGGGAGGCGGGTGACCACAGTGATTTCGTGCGCTTGGAAGTAATGGCGCAGCTTCCTTGAGGCCATATGGAGGCCGAAGAGTAGCTTTTGCACGCCTGAGTACCTCGACCTAGCCCCCTGCAAGAGGGAGCTGACGAAGTAAAATGGGTGCTGCACCATTTTCTTCTTCTGCGTCACTTCACCCAGTCATGCGGGCCCTGTCGCACTGGCGTCAGCCTCTGCCGGGGACTCAGTCTTGCAGGGACCAAGCCCTGCCGGGGAGGGTTCCGGCTTGCCACCTGTTGACTCTGCCGCTACCGCTGCCTCTTCGTCGACCTCTCTCTGCGCCACTACTACGGCGCTCACCACCTGATTTGTTGCCGCTAGATACAGCAGCAACGGTTCTTGTGGTTTGGGCGCAACCAACACTAGGGTAGAGGAGAGGTACTTCTTTAAATCTTGCAGCGCTGCCTCGGCCTCTGGGGTCCACTCCACTGGCCCCGCTTTCTTCAGGATCTTGAAGAAAGGAAGGGCATGCTCCACGGACTTGGAGATGAATCGGCTCATGGCAGCAACGCAGCCAGTGAGCCGACACACGTCCTTGATCCGTTTGGGTGCCTCAATCTGCTCGACAGCCTTGATCTTGTCTGGGTTTGCTTCAATCCCGCGCTGGGATACAAAGAACCCTAGAAGCTTGCCAAAAGGAACACCGAAGACACACTTCTCAGGGTTCAATTTGAGGTTGATCTTGCGCAGGTTTGCAAATGTTTCCTCCAGATCTTGCACAAGTGTTGCTTTGTCCTTGGTTTTGACCACTATGTCATCCATATAAGCTTCCATATTTCTATGTAGCTGGGGCTCAAAACCAATTTGGACCACTCTTGCAAAGCTTGAGCCAGCACTCTTCAACCCAAAAGGCATCCATAAAAAGCAATACGTACCACATGGGGTGATGAATGATGTCTTCTCCTCGTCTTCTTTCGTCATGAAGATCTGGTGGTACCCCGAGTAGGCGTCGAGGAATGATGAGAGGTCACACCCAGCCGTGGAGTCGACAATTTGGTCGATGCGCTGCAGCGGGAAGGGATCCTTTGGACAAGCCTTATTGATGTCTATGTAATCAATACACAGCCTCCACTTCCCATTTGCCTTGCGCACCACTACCAGGTTGGCCAACCACGTCGGATGGAGCACTCCCCTTACCAAACTTGCCGCCTCTAGTTTTCTGATCTCCTCCGTGATGAACTCCTGCCTTTCCATAGCTTGCTTCCTGACCTTCTGCTTGACGGGTCGTGCATGAGGACAGACAGCAAGATGGTGCTCAATCACTTCGCTGGGAACACCGGGGATGTCGGAGGCTTGCCATGCAAACACATCGACATTTGCCTGCAGGAAAGTGACGAGCTCGCTTTCCTATTCACTGTCGAGGGTGGAGCTTATGGTAAAAGCTCCCCCCATGCCGTCCTCCTTAACGGGCACCTTCTTGGTCTCTGGTGGTGCAACTCTGGACTTCTTGCTCTTGCCGGTGAGCTCTCTGGCACGTCCTCAACGGGAGCGCAACACCCTGAAGAGGTGTGCTTGCCGGAGTGGGTGCAAGGGGTCTCGCCGATCTTCTTTCCTCCCGGGGCTCCGTCGGCAGGAGCAGGTGCCTTGGCGGCAGCTGCTACAACTGCTTCCCGGTAGAGTTGGTCGATGCAAATCAACGCATCTTTCTTGTCGGAGGGGACGGTGATGATGTTCATTGGCCCGGGCATCTTTAGCATGTTGTAGGAGTAATGTGAAGCCGCCATAAACTTGGCGAGTGCCGGGCGGCCGAGGATCCCGTTGTAGGGCAAGGGGATCTCGGCTCCATCAAAGACAATCCTCTCCGTCCTATGGTTCAGCTCGCCTCCGAACGTCACGGGCAGCGTAACCTTTCCCTTTGGCTGGCTCCTCCCCGGGTTGACCCCTCGGAACGTGCCCATCTCCTCGAGGTCTCCATCAGGGATCTGCAGCGTCTTGATCACAACAGGCGAGATCAAGTTCAGACCGGCCCCGCCATCAACCAGCATCTTCGTCACCTTGAGGTTGCGGATGGTTGGTGAGACCAACAATGGCAAGCACCCGACCGCAGTGGTGCGGTCAGGATGGTCCTCGGTGTCGAAGATGATGGGCGTGCTAGACCACCTCAGCGGCTTCCGTGCATCGAGCGATGGCTCCATCGCTGCGATCTCATGCGCCCACTGCTTGAGATGGTGGTGGGATGTGTGCACCGAGGCGCCACCATCAACGCACATGGCTTCTGTGGCTTTCTGGAACTCGTGGTCGCCGGACTCATCATCCTCGTCATGATCATCATCTTCCTGCTTCTTGTCGCGGCCCCGAGCGGGCCTCTCATGCTGATTATCTTTGCCGCGGCGGCCTCCCTGGCCGCCGCACTTCTTGCCGGATCCCTCAGCACCCTCTTGGCCCTTCTCCTTGTCCCGTCGCTCGTACTCGACTTTCTGCTTCTCAGCAAGCAACTCCACTTGCCGGCAGTTCTAGAGATCGTGGCCCTTGGTGCAGTGGATCTTGCAATACTGCTTGTCAGAGCCACCCGGCTTATCGGCATCCGCCAAGGCCCGGCAAGCGGCACACCCGGCAACCTCCTTGCCGGGGTCACTCGCCTTGGGTTTCTTGGGGGCGCCGATATCATTGAACCCATCAACGGCAAGCACGGTCTTGCCCTTGCGCTTCCTGTTATAGCGTCGGCCCTTCTTTGTCTGGGTGGCGCTATCGTCCTTGGATTCGGTTTCCGCGCCGGCGTCTTCGCTAGGATACTTACTTCCCTCTTCAGCACGAGCGCACCGCTCGGCCAGAACATAAAGCTCGGCCACATCCCTGACCTTGTTCATTGCCAGCTCTTCACGCATCTTACGATTGCGCACATTCTGATGGAATGCACTGATCACGGCGGCAAGATGAACGTCGAGGATGTTGTACTGCACCCAGCTGAACCTTTGGATGTACTTGCACAAGTTTTCTCCTTCCTTCTGGGGGATGATATGCAAATCACTCGCCTGGCCATGAGCTTGGTGGCCTCCCGTAAAGGCGCCAACAAACTCATGACACAGATCAGCCCAAGAAGAAAAGGAGTCCTGTCACATCCCTAGCTGCTGGTAGTGCTCTAGGCTAGCTTCATGTGTGCATCATGCCTTTATTTTTCGAAACTTGAACTGAGGAATTTTGGAAGCCTCAAAACTTAAATAAAAGAGGGGCAAAAACCCTAGAAATCTCATTCATTGTTCCAAAATGTTCTTCTTAGATGTTTAATATTTTTGGCAAGGGTTTTGATCCAAACCAAAAATATTGAACATTTTAAAAGGATTTATTTTGAGACTTTGAATTTAAATCAATACTATTTTGAATTTGAACTTATATCCAAATATTACTGAATATATGTTCAAATAACTGAAACATTTTTATGTGCTTTGGTATAATTCCATTGTGCTAAATAAAATGTTCAGGGGTATTTTTTCACTGTCTTTGAATTTGTTTTATTTCAAAACAGTGGCAAAAGATTAAATATAAAACAAAACAGAAGAAAAAAATAAAAAGAGCAAAGCCTACCTGGCCTTACCCGTGCAGCCACCAGAGCCGGCCCAGCTCCTGTGCTGGTCCAGCACTGTGCGGCCCAGCCCACCTCCTCCCCCTTGTCCTCTTCCTCCTCTGCCAGGAGGACGAACAGAGGCGAGGCGTGGCGCGCGCCGACGCTGCCTCGGCCACCTCCTGCTTCCCCTGGCCACCTCCTGCTTCCCCTGGCCGCGTGGATGAATGCCCGGTGACGTCCCGATCCGCCCGACCTCTCTCACTCCTCCCCTGCTCCCTCTCTCGCCGTTTCCCACCTCACCGAACACGCTCGCCGCCGCCAACGAGCTCCCTCGTGGCCACCGGCCACCCCTAGCCTCGCCGATGCGCTCAAAGGCTCCGCCTCGACCCCCTCCTTCCTCCCCATCGACCCATGGCCTCCGGAAGCCCTGCAACGCCGCCACCATCGCCGTTCCGTCGCCGGCCACCGAAGCTCACCGCTGTCGATTCGCCGCCTCCGACGCCTCCCCGAGCTCCCCGAGGCCACCGATGCAACCCCTGTGAGCCCCTCTTCCTCTTCCCCCTTCCCTCAAGCTCGCACTCATCCCCTAGCCTCTTCCTCCACCGCGGCCGAGAGTTTCTCGCCGCCGGCCATGGCGTGGCCGTGGCCACAGCCACCCCAGCTCGTATCCGAGCCCACTGACGTGCTCACCGCGATCTCAGGAGTCCGTAGCACGCCCCAGCTCCTCCTGCCGTGCTCCCTAACCCCGACCCCGAGCTCGCCCGAGCTCCGCCCGCCGCCGAGGTCGACGCCGTGCTCAACTCCGGCCACCTCGCGGCCTCCCGTCCGTTCCTTTGGATGCGTAGGAGCAAGAGCTTCTCCCCAGTGCCCTCAGCGCGCCAAACCACCGCTCGTAGCGCCAAACCCGCCACCACCCGAACTCCGGCCGCCGCCGTCGTCATGATTGCCGTCGCCTCCGGCCACCCTAGCTTCTTCCATTGGCCCTGTTAGATGCGCGCGGGTCTGGGCATCCCGTAGAGCCCCTCCGCCGCTCTTTTGGTCATCGGAGGGCGAATCCCGACGCTCTCCGCCGTCCCTGGCCTCGCCGGCGACGAGCCTCGGGTCAACTCCGGTGAGTTTGACCCGGGTTTGACCCCCTCTCTCTCACTGACCTGCGGGCCCCGCCCGGCTAATTAGGTTAGGTTAGTTTAACTAAGCTAGGTTAGTTTAGTTAGACGCTGACACTCGGGACCCACCGGTCAGGGGTTGACCGGACTGTGCCACATTGACCTGCTGACATCATCATGACATCAGGCTGACGCAATAAGTATTTTCTGGATTTGAAAATATTCAGGAAATTCCAGAAAATAGCTAAAACTTCTAAAAAAACATAGAAATTCAACCGTAACTCCAAATTAAATAATTTATATATGAAAAATTATCAGAAAAATTCAAGGAATCCATCCGTACCCTTTTCGTGCATGTTAGAACAACTTATCACTACTGTTTAGGACAAATGAAGTGAATGGCATTTAAATAATCACATATGGAGTTTGAATTTGAACCTAGGATTCAAACCAACTCCATTTAACTTGTTGCTAGATGCATTAGCTCAAAACACCAGCATGTTGCCATGTCATAGCATGCATCATATTGTGCATTGCATTGATTGTGTTTCCTTCTGTTTGCCGGTGTTGTTCCCCCTCGATAGACGTTGTATCGATGATGTGATCGTTGACACTGATGAAGACTCAATGTTATCTTTAGAAGTGCCAGGCAAGCAAAACCCCCTTGTTCATTCCGATAAAATCCCACTCTCTCGCTCCTGCTCTTTTTTTTACTGCATTAGGACAACAACGACATATTTGTTACTTGCTGCGGTAGCTGAACCCCTTTATCCTTTGCATGACCTGTCATTGCCACAGTAAATAGATGAAACCCACTAGCATGAGTAGGAGTTGTTTGAGCCCTGATGTGCCTACTCATTCATGATTGTTTGTCATGCCTGCTACTGCTTAGAGTTGAGTCAGGTCTGATTCATCGGGGATGAATCAGAGGCGTGTGAACATGTCCTACTGCGTGTGAGCTAAGTGTGTGAACACGATTTGGTAAAGGTAGCGGTGAGAGGCCATGTAGGAGTACATGGTGGGTTGTCTCATTGCAGCCGTCCTCAGGAACTGAGTTCTGTGTTTGTGATCCATGATCAGCTACTACCACACATTGGAATGCTTAAGTGCCCCTCGCGACTTATTAATCAACTTGATCTCTGTCCAGGAGTTGCAACTAGTTTCTGGTGTTTGTAGGTAGTGTTAGTAGTCTACCAAGTGGCACCCGGTACAGGTGGGCTTGGGACAGACTAGGCACAGTGGCACGGTGTACCAAGTGGCACCCGGTTGGTGGGCTTGGGAACCCTGCTCACATCGTTTGGGGCCGTGAGCGACACCCCGGCCGGATCTCCTTGCGGATGGAACCCGAATAGGCGATAAACCTGGACTAGAGACTTGTTCGGTTAGTCAGGTCGTGGCCGATTCCCTCGCCCGGCTTCCGCTTGAAGGTTGCCGAGGTACATGACGTGTACAGGGCGGTAAGTGGCGGGAGCGTGTGTGAAGAAGTACACCCCTGCAGGGTTAACATCATCTATTCGAATAGCCAGATTCCTCGGATATGGAAACTTGGACCCCTTACATAGTTCATAGACAAGTGAAAGTGGATACTCTAAAATACGCAAGATAAGCGTGAGTGCTATGGATGGCGTTCTCGTAGGGAGACGGGAGCGAATCCATAGTGGTGTATTGATATGGTGAATATGTGGACTCGTGTGCGCCACCTCAAAAGAGTTACTTGCAGTCGTAGTTCAGGATAGCCACCGAGTCAAAGCTGGCCTGCTGCAGTCAAACCCCTCCAACCCTTTGTTGATAATGATGCATATGTAGATAGTTCTGATGTAAGTCTTGCTGGGTGCATTTGTACTCACGTTTGCCTATTTTATGTTTTTGCAGAGAGACTTCAGTCTCACTAGTAGTTCCGCTTGGACTTCGACGTTTAGCTTGATACCTCAGCTACGATCTTGTGCCCTCGGCAGGATCTGATAGATAGTCAGGCTTCTCAGCCTTTTCCATTTATAGATGTCTGTACTCAGACATGATAGCTTCCGCTTGTGCTTTGACTTGTATGCTCTGATTGTTGGGTCATGAGACCCATGTTTGTAATGTCTCGCTCCTCGGAGCCTGTTGAATAAAATACTTGAGTCATAGAGTCATGTTGTGATGCCATGTTGTGTTTGCACATATCGAGCATATTGTGTGTATGTTATTGAAATGCTTGGTATGTGTGGGATCTGACTATCTAGTTGTTTATCTTTAGTAGCCTCTCTTACCGGGAAATGTCTCCTAGTGTTTCCACCGAGCCATGGTAGCTTGCTACTGCTCCGGAACACTTAGGCTGGCCGGCATGTGTCCTTCTTTGTTCCTGTGTCTGTCCCTTCGGGGAAATGTCACGCGATGGATACCGGAGTCCTGTTAGCCCGCTACAGCCCGGTCCACCGGAGTCCTGCTAGCCCAGTGCTACAGCCTGGATTCACTCGCTGATGACCGACACGTTCGATGCTGGGTCATGGATGCCTGTCCCTGTAAGTTTGTGCCACTTTGGGTTTACGACTAGCCATGTCAGCCCGGGCTCCTTATCATATGGATGCTAGCGACACTGTCATATACGTGTGCCAAAAGGCGCAAACGGTCCCGGGTAAAGGTAAGGCGACACCCGTGGGAATACCGTGCGTGAGGCCGCAAAGTGATATGAAGTGTTACATGCTAGATCTATGTGGCATTGAGTCGGGGTCCTGACAGCGTTGGTATCAGAGCTTGACTGCCTGTAGGATTACCAAGCCAAACTGGTCGAAGTTGAGTCTAGAAATTCTTTAGTTATATAAGGGAATTGATTGTGGGATGGAACGTAAGGCTCTTTTTACTCCTTATACCTCATGCCCTTCTGATCTGAGTCATCTTATCTTTCCTACGGGGATTAAGAACTAGGCTATCTCTTCTTTCTATCAGGATCACGTGTTACTAATCCGTAGACTTATAAGATTGTTGGACTTAAGCCTCGTTTCAGTTCCTATTACTTCCGTATGCTAATTGTTGATCTCGAAACCTTGATATTGTGCTTCTGCGTGGTTATGCCACCATTTTTGTGAATGTCTCAAGTCTTTTCTGAGCATTTACAGCCGTTATGCTGTCCGAGTCATCCCAGGTTTCTAAATAGTCTGAAGCATTTGCAAAATCCCTTCCTCCCGTTCCGATGTTCCTTTGGGCCAGATTAACCACACTAATCGGTGAGTTGAGGTACTCTGTTGCCTCGACATATATGTTGGAGATATTATTATGACCCTAGGTGTCTTAGGGGATCATCTAGTAATTTAGCCATGATTTGTGTTCCCAGTGTGATGATTCTGGCCATCATTCTCGAAAGCATCCTGTGATGCTACTTAGTAATAGGTATTCTGTTCCTGGGTTCTTGAACCCGAGATTCACTCCACCAACTCCACGTTGATAGTAATTGCTAGCTCCTTAGGTTATTAGTAACCTTTGCGATAGTCCTTGAAGTCCGTGGTATCTTCTTCTTCCAAATACCATGAACTACTTATGGCAGAAGTTCCTCGTTGAACTGAACGATCACAACCAGAGTGCTTTTGATGAGTTCTCCATTATATATTGTGACTCTGCCAGTTCTACCCTTCCGCATGGATTGCCCGGAAGAAATATGTTGAATTCGTTCGACATGCTAAACCATGCATCCACAACTCAGAAAATCGTATGTTCCTTTGAGTTGTCCCTCTTTAGTTGTCTTCTGACCCTCGTCTATCAATTGATAGTCAAGATTATTTGTGCATTCGTTCATCGATGCCTATTACTCTTGTGGTCTGTCAAGCCATTCTATTCCGGAATGACTAGGAGAAACAAACTCTAATACCTCATCCATATCTAGGATTAGGTCAAAACCATCGTACTCCGCAGATCAAAATGCCAATCTAACTTTTACTCTGTTCCACCTTGGAGTATTACCATCTTTATATCAAGAATGTCATGGGAATTGCACACCATCCTATGAACTCTTGACACAGTGATACTTCTCGCCATCATTGTTCATTCCTCGGTTCCTGTGTTATCGTAACCGGAATGTCGACAAGTGAATCATGGTGTGTGAAATCAATACTGCTAGCAACTCCGTTGTTTGGTAGTTAAAGGACAATAATTTCATTCTTAGCATGTTGGTTAGTGAATCATCATTCTAAGATTGATCGTGCTACCTAGTCCTTGTTCTCGGTGCACTCCTCGATCGATGAGTTAGGGTTATTTCAAATCTTCGCTCTATTGATCATATCGTCTTGCCTCAAAAAGCAAGATTGTTCTCGAGCTTAGTAACATATCGGTGGTTCGTGATTTCCCTAAGATCTTCTCGAAGTATTACCAGGTTGTCACCTGACCGCTGTGTTGAGCTCGTGATCAAGTTGGTTCCTTCTGAACCATCCTTCTCCAAGGATCTGTGTTGGATATCCCTGAGCTAGTTGGTTAAGCTAGATAACAACTTGGAGAGTTGGAAGATAAAAGCTTGCCTGACTTAGTTCGTTCCAAAGGGATATCCTTGTGTAGTGTGTGTTGAAGAAAGATGATATCTTCATCGATTGGTCCCTGTGATCAGTTGTTGGGCCTATTTTCTTACCCCATCTTTGATTTGAGTATGGGCTATCATCCAATCAGACCAGAACCAACGATATTCGTAATGTTGTCTTACTCGTGGTTGATCCTTCGAGCATACACCATTATATCTTTTGGGTCTGACCAATGCTATCACTTGTTCACTTAACTATGGAATTCCTTTTGAAAGGAAACCCAGATGAATTGTTGTTGAGCCCATTGACAACATCCTTGCCTTCTCCATAATTTTGCTGAGCATTAAGCTAGTGTTGGAAACTTTTGAAAGCATTTGTTCATGCTAGCTCATGAAGCATATGTTTGGATGTAAGGAGAGACTTCCTCTAGTTCATGTGCATTGGATGCAAGTTGCCGCCGTGGACTCGAGAAAGTCAATGTTGTTTCCTTTGGAATCATCCCAAATCAGTCATGCACACGTGCGAAGAATTCTGTGGTTTGAAGACTTGCAACCTTCAATCTATATGTATACCCTAGCACACCAAGCCACTGATTGTTTTGTTCACGGAAAAGGAGTTGATGTGCTAATCCTAGGTCATGCACAAGACTTCAATATCCTCGATTAGGGTTCCCAACCAGAACTCGGTAGTGTTTTATTGTAAGACTACCATGTGGGCATGCTTGTCTGGAACAACGTGTTCACATGTTTGTAGCAGAACCAGCTCATGTTTTGGAGCTTGCTATCGTAGTTCATTTCCTGAGAATTTCGCAACGTCATCTCGTCGATTTGTGTTGCAAACTTTCATTTTTCTTCCTAGACTCGATGAGTCTGGAATATCCTGACACCAACCGGATCTGAGTCTCAGGCAGATATGATGGTTGGAACATTTCCCAAGAACTATAATATTGGTCCCTCGATAACCGGTAAAGTGGATGTCGTGGCCAACACACCCAGCCGGAAGACCTATTATTGTAGTATCTTGTTTGGGGAAGTTGGCCACCTCCCCATAAGGATTTCGTAGGATTTACCTCCATAACTATTCCTTATGGATTCTATTGCTTCCGAAGTCCGACCTTTACTTGATGTTCTAGTTATCAAACCATATCTATGAATGGGTTACACTAGCACGTCAAGGAGAACATTGGAAGCGGAGTGCTGAATGTCTCTCGGTCGATCATCCAGATTTTGTTTCCTTGGCCTCGCTAGGGTGAAATCTGAGTTGATGTTATCTTCCTATGCATCTGCATCGTCCATCGTTATTCATCATGGTAGCATGTTGTGTTGCCAGGATCCTTGACACGGATATTGGTAAAACCTTGATGATTGTGGAAATGCTCAAGTTCTTGAGAGCACGCACAAGCGCTAGGTGTTATCATCGGCACTAACTGGGTTTGCTCTCAGTTTCCTCGGCAATGCTATGATCTTTTCAAACAGTGAATTCACTCCCTATTGTTGGGCTCTTCCCCAGTTACCAGAATCACTCCCAGCATTTGCATTTTGTTCCCAGCTTGCACCGCCAATGTGCCATTCTACCATGGGTCTCTTCCATTTCCGGTGATAAGCAAATTCATCCATTACGTTGTCTTCAACAAGGTAATCCACATCATCCAAGTCCGAGTATGCCATTCTACCGAACCCCTCCAAACGATCACTCAAGAATTGCCTTAGGCTGGTATAAAGAGTTTCAATGATCTCGGTATCAAAAGTAATTCTTTTGCCACTTAAGGGGATATATTTTCGAGTCACCTTCCCTAAGGTGCATCATTATGGTGTCATGTCAACTTAACTCCTCGCTACGTTGACAATCGTTGACCACCTTCTTAAGTGTGGAATTATTGTCCACCTAGTGAACCTTCGTCATCCGTTTCTTTCCACCCCTCTTGATGTGTATCTCGTGTCTCAACCCGAGAGATGGTCCTATGTCTCATTCCGTGAGTTGTTCGATATTCGAGAAGATCGACCCTTCTAGAGTCTCCTTCTTCCCTCCATGTCATGTTGACAGGATTTTTCAAGGCAAGACTTCAAGACAATGATGGTGAATGAATCAACGTTCAACTGAAGTGCACCCTGGATCGTGAAGATTATACTAGTTGCGTTTACCCTTCACCTTACCCTACGCTTGAATCTCGAGACGAGATTCTTGTTTAGTGGGGGGTGAGTTGTCACATCCCTAGCTGTTGGTAGTGCTCTAGGCTAGCTTCATGTGTGCATCATGCCTTTATTTTTCGAAACTTGAACTGAGGAATTTTGGAAGCCTCAAAACTTAAATAAAAGAGGGGCAAAAACCCTAGAAATCTCATTCATTGTTCCAAAATGTTCTTCTTAGATGTTTAATATTTTTGGCAAGGGTTTTGATCCAAACCAAAAATATTGAACATTTTAAAAGGATTTATTTTGAGACTTTGAATTTAAATCAATACTATTTTGAATTTGAACTTATATCCAAATATTACTGAATATATGTTCAAATAACTGAAACATTTTTATGTGCTTTGGTATAATTCCATTGTGCTAAATAAAATGTTCAGGGGTATTTTGTCACTGTCTTTGAATTTGTTTTATTTCAAAACAGTGGCAAAAGATTAAATATAAAACAAAACAGAAGAAAAAAATAAAAAGAGCAAAGCCTACCTGGCCTTACCCGTGCAGCCACCAGAGCCGGCCCAGCTCCTGTGCTGGTCCAGCACTGTGCGGCCCAGCCCACCTCCTCCCCCTTGTCCTCTTCCTCCTCTGCCAGGAGGACGAACAGAGGCGAGGCGTGGCGCACGCCGACGCTGCCTCGGCCACCTCCTGCTTCCCCTGGCCACCTCCTGCTTCCCCTGGCCGCGTGGATGAATGCCCGGTGACGTCCCGATCCGCCCGACCTCTCTCACTCCTCCCCTGCTCCCTCTCTCGCCGTTTCCCACCTCACCGAACACGCTCGCCGCCGCCGACGAGCTCCCTCGTGGCCACCGGCCACCCCTAGCCTCGCCGATGCGCTCAAAGGCTCCGCCTCGACCCCCTCCTTCCTCCCCACCGACCCACGGCCCTCCGGAAGCCCTGCAACGCCGCCACCATCGCCGTTCCGTCGCCGGCCACCGAAGCTCACCGCTGTCGATTCGCCGCCTCCGACGCCTCCCCGAGCTCCCCGAGGCCACCGATGCAACCCCTGTGAGCCCCTCTTCCTCTTCCCCTTCCCTCAAGCTCGCACTCATCCCCTAGCCTCTTCCTCCACCGCGGCCGAGAGTTTCTCGCCGCCGGCCATGGCGTGGCCGTGGCCACAGCCACCCCAGCTCGTATCCGAGCCCACTGACGTGCTCACCGCGATCTCAGGAGTCCGTAGCACGCCCCAGCTCCTCCTGCCGTGCTCCCTAACCCCGACCCCGAGCTCGCCCGAGCTCCGGCCGCCACCGAGGTCGACGCCGTGCTCAACTCCGGCCACCTCGCGGCCTCCCGTTCGTTCCTTTGGATGCGTAGGAGCAAGAGCTTCTCCCCAGTGCCCTCAGCGCGCCAAACCATCGCTCGTAGCGCCAAACCCGCCACCACCCGAACTCCGGCCGCCGCCGTCGTCATGATTGCCGTCGCCTCCGGCCACCCTAGCTTCTTCCGTTGGCCCTGTTAGATGCGCGCGGGTCTGGGCATCCCGTAGAGCCCCTCCGCCGCTCTTTTGGTCATCGGAGGGCGAATCCCGACGCTCTCCGCCGTCCGTGGCCTCGCCGACGACGAGCCTCGGGTCAACTCCGGTGAGTTTGACCCGGGTTTGACCCCCTCTCTCTCACTGACCTGCAGGCCCCGCCCGGCTAATTAGGTTAGGTTAGTTTAACTAAGCTAGGTTAGTTTAGTTAGACGCTGACACTCGGGACCCACCGGTCAGGGGTTGACCGGACTGTGCCACGTTGACCTGCTGACATCATCATGACATCAGGCTGACGCAATAAGTATTTTCTGGATTTGAAAATATTCAGGAAATTCCAGAAAATAGCTAAAACTTCTAAAAAACATAGAAATTCAACCGTAACTCCAAATTAAATAATTTATATATGAAAAATTATCAGAAAAATTCAAGGAATCCATCTGTACCATTTTCATGCATGTTAGAACAACTTATCACTACTGTTTAGGACAAATGAAGTGAATGGCATTTAAATAATCACATATGGAGTTTGAATTTGAATCTTGGATTCAAACCAACTTCATTTAATCTGTTGCTAGTTGCATTAGCTCAAAACACCATTCATTTTGCCATGTCATAGCATGCATCATATTGTGCATTGCATTGATTGTGTTCCTTCTGTTTGCCGGTGTTGTTCCCCCTCGATAGACGTTGTATCGATGATGTGATCGTTGACACTGATGAAGACTCAATGTTATCTTCAGAAGTGCCAGGCAAGCAAAACCCCCTTGTTCATTCCGATAAAATCCCACTCTCTCGCTCCTGCTCTCTTTTTACTGCATTAGGACAACAACGACATATTTGTTACTTGCTGCGGTAGCTGAACCCCTTTATCCTTTGCATGACCTGTCATTGCCACAGTAAATAGATGAAACCCACTAGCATGAGTAGGAGTTGTTTGAGCCCTGATGTGCCTACTCATTCATGATTGTTTGTCATGCCTGCTACTGCTTAGAGTTGAGTCAGGTCTGATTCATCGGGGATGAATCAGAGGCGTGTGAACATGTCCTACTGCGTGTGAGCTAAGTGTGTGAACACGATTTGGTAAAGGTAGCGGTGAGAGGCCATGTAGGAGTACATGGTGGGTTGTCTCATTGCAGCCGTCCTCAGGAACTGAGTTCTGTGTTTGTGATCCATGATCAGCTACTACCACACATTGGAATGCTAAGTGCCCCTCTCGACTTCTTAATCAACCTTGATCTCTGTCCAGGAGTTGCAACTAGTTTCTGGTGTTTGTAGGTAGTGTTAGTAGTCTACCAAGTGGCACCCGGTACAGGTGGGCTTGGGACAGACTAGGCACAGTGGCACGGTGTACCAAGTGGCACCCGGTTGGTGGGCTTGGGAACCCTGCTCACATCGTTTGGGGCCGTGAGCGACACCCCGGCCGGATCTCCTTGCGGATGGAACCCGAATAGGCGATAAACCTGGACTAGAGACTTGTTCGGTTAGTCAGGTCGTGGCCGACTCCCTCGCCCGGCTTCCGCTTGAAGGTTGCCGAGGTACATGACGTGTACAGGGCGGTAAGTGGCGGGAGCGTGTGTGAAGAAGTACACCCCTGCAGGGTTAACATCATCTATTCGAATAGCCGGATTCCTCGGATATGGAAACTTGGACCCCTTACATAGTTCATAGACAAGTGAAAGTGGATACTCTAAAATACGCAAGATAAGCGTGAGTGCTATGGATGGCGTTCTCGTAGGGAGACGGGAGCGAATCCATAGTGGTGTATTGATATGGTGAATATGTGGACTCGTGTGCGCCACCTCAAAAGAGTTACTTGCAGTCGTAGTTCAGGATAGCCACCGAGTCAAAGCTGGCTTGCTGCAGTCAAACCCCACCAACCCTTTGTTGATAATGATGCATATGTAGATAGTTCTGATGTAAGTCTTGCTGGGTACATTTGTACTCACGTTTGCCTATTTTATGTTTTTGCAGAGAGACTTCAGTCTCACTAGTAGTTCCGCTTGGACTTCGACGTTTAGCTTGATACCTCAGCTACGATCTTGTGCCCTCGGCAGGATCTGATAGATAGTCAGGCTTCTCAGCCTTTTCCATTTATAGATGTCTGTACTCAGACATGATAGCTTCCGCTTGTGCTTTGACTTGTATGCTCTGATTGTTGGGTCATGAGACCCATGTTTGTAATGTCTCGCTCCTCGGAGCCTATTGAATAAATACTTGAGTCGTAGAGTCATGTTGTGATGCCATGTTGTGTTTGCACATATCGAGCATATTGTGTGTATGTTATTGAAATGCTTGGTATGTGTGGGATCTGACTATCTAGTTGTTTATCTTTAGTAGCCTCTCTTACCGGGAAATGTCTCCTAGTGTTTCCACCGAGCCATGGTAGCTTGCTACTGCTCCGGAACACTTAGGCTGGCCGGCATGTGTCCTTCTTCGTTCCTGTGTTTGTCCCTTCGGGGAAATGTCACGCGATGGATACCGGAGTCCTGTTAGCCCGCTACAGCCCGGTCCACCGGAGTCCTGCTAGCCCAGTGCTACAGCCTGGATTCACTCGCTGATGACCGACACGTTCGATGCTGGGTCATGGATGCCTGTCCCTGTAAGTTTGTGCCACTTTGGGTTTACGACTAGCCATGTCAGCCCGGGCTCCTTATCATATGGATGCTAGCGACACTGTCATATACGTGTGCCAAAAGGCGCAAACGGTCCCGGGTAAGGTAAGGCGACACCCGTGTGGATACCGTGCGTGAGGCCGCAAAGTGATATGAAGTGTTACATGCTAGATCTATGTGGCATTGAGTCGGGGTCCTGACAATTCCACCGGCAAGTGCATCAACCATGACATAATATTGGGCTTGAGTGCCAATGGGAAGTAATTGGCAAGCACCTTGTCGTTGCGGGCCCCAGCAGCTTGCATCGCGATGGTGTAGATGTTGAGGAACTCTGACAGGTGAGTCTTGCCGTCGTACTTCTCGCAAACATTGGGCTTAAACGTGCGGTGGGAGGGCCACTGGAACTGTCGTAGCTCACGGGTGAAGGCCGGACAACCCACCTCGTAAGGTAGGCCACCGTAGCCTCCCGGTGTTGGGTGGTCCGTGGTGGGTCCTGCCCGCCTGTCCAACTGGTGGCGCGCGTCATGCCGGTGCTCGAAGGTGGTTCGAGCGTCTTCATGAACTCGCTCCCAAAGAACCTAGCGTTGGTCGCGATGGGTTCGCGGGTCGGACGATGCTATGGAGATATCATCACAAGCGTCGTCGTGGCGGACCGACACCCGCGGTGGCTGGGATGGAGGAAGGGAGTGCACCGTCGCAGCATCGCCTCCGGCCCGGCCTCCGCTGGCATGTGGTGGCCCGACGGAGCGACGGCCTATGGGTCCTGCCGGCTGCAACTCATCATTGTTGGCGATGCGGACGAGGCTCTGGACGGTGGCCCTCAATTCGTCAAGCTTCTCCGCGACGGGAAGAAAATCAAGGAGCAGCTGCGCGTGTGCAAGGGCTTCTGCTAGCGTGGGCGGTGGCGAAAGTTGTGTGGACCGCGATGCGCCTCGACTTCTAACCGCGTTAGAAGGAGCCCCATCACAGCCCCGCAGCCGCTCGCCACCTCCGTCAGCACCTTGGCGTGCATGCTGGCCCTCCTCATCATGTGAAGGGCGCATGGGACTCTTCCTAGGATGGCACCCAGGGTCGCTAGTAGGGCGGCGCTGCTCATCACGCACGACCTGAGAAGAGCGCGCCGTGGGCGCCAGTGTTGGCGTCTTGGAGGTCGCCGCACCACCGGCCCGCGGGATGACGGCGCCCCTGGAGGGCCCCGCGCCACCTGTGGGGGGGCCGACTCCGTCTCTGGAGCCCGCGACTGGCGGCTCGTCGCCTGGCGTGCGAACAACGCCGCTCACCAGGCCTGGACTACCAGGGTGATGTGGATGTTCGCGGGCCGTGCCACGGGTTCTCTCCACGACTGGCCCGCTACTGGTCCGCACCGGCACTGGTAGTCCGGCTCCGTACGAACCGATCGTTGTGGTCGTCTTCTTCTTGGGAGCCATGGCGATGAACAACTGCTAGGTCAACTACAACACCAGAGCCTCACAATTGCGCCCCCTACCTGGCGCGCCAAAGATGTCGGTGAGAAACGACACCTATGGGAAACGACACCTATGGGATCGTTTACCCAGGTTCGGGCCGTGAGGATGCGTAAAACCCTAGTCCTGCTTGGTGGATATATTCAGTGTTCTTGAGCTCTCGAACTAGCTACGGGTGTTATGTGGTTCGAAAGAGCCGAATCCTTTTCCCGTACGCCATGGGCCTCCTTTTATAGGCGAAAGGGGCTGCCACAGTGGCACACAGGAGGTGGAAAGCCTACAGTGTTGCGAGATTATCGCTTGTTATTACAGGACAAGACGCATTTAATGTGTGGCTTAGGTGTCCCTTCACTTTATCGGGGATGGGGACGAGGCCCATCCCGTCCGTCGCTGCTCTTCCTGGCTTCGACACGCGCCCTGGCCAGCGATGCATGCAGTGCCATGTAGGCAGGCAAGCAACTGAGGTGGCTCGGTGGTGGAGCATCCACGAAGATCTGCATGCCGCCACGCAGGCGTGTGTTGAGTTGGCCTGGAAGCCGCATGTTGCCACGCAGGTGACTGCCCAACTAGTTGGGCTGGCAGCTGCATGTGAACGGCAGCGAGGATTTGGTTGGTGCGGGCCTGGCAGCAGCCCTGCTGTTGCCTCTGGCAAGGGTCTTGCCGGGTGGCCCGACAAGGGTCTTGCCATGGCGCGCTGGCATCCCCGGCAAGGGTCTTGCCGGGGGTCTTGTTGGTTTCTTTGACGAGGATCTCTGTGAGGATTGTCGCCTCTCAATCCCCATATGATCTCGAGTATTCTTTGTCTTCACAAAGATCTGCATGCCACCATGGAGGTGCCTCCCGAGCCCTGGTCCAACGTGGACGTTGGCGTTGGAGATCGTGGGCTCTAGGGTGGCTCGCTCCGCTGGTGTGGGTGAGCTGCCCCGGTAAGGGGCTTGCCGGGGCTGCTGAGGCTTCCCCGGCAAGGATCTTGCCGGGGAAACCTTCTTCGTCCATCCGATCTCGGTGGCCCTGGTCCTTGGTGTTGCCTTGTTTGTCTCAAGCCTCCGTCTTCCTTCCGGCTTCCCTCCTTTTTCCCGCTATGTGCGGCCATGGCACGTGGCTCCGACTGCCCGTGCACAAGTAAAGGGGTCAAAAGGAGAGCCCCTACTTTTGTACATCGACAGGCGTGCCCTCCACCCTCGTGGACAGTGGGTGGCCCCCCTCTGGTGCTTTCTTCGCCCAATATTTTTAATATATTCCAAAACTGACTTTCATGGAGTTTCAGGACTTTTGGAGTTGTGCAGAATAGGTCTCTAATATTTTCTCCTTTTCCTGCCCAGAATTTCAGCTGTCGGCATTCTCCCTCTTCATGTAAACCCTGTAAAATAAGAGAGAAAAGGCATAAGTATTGTGACAATGTGTAGTAACAGCCCATATTGCAATAAATATTGATATAAAAGCATGATTCAAAATGGACGTATCAACTCCCCCAAGCTTAGACCTTGCTTGTCCTCAAGCGAAAGCCGATATCGAAAAAATATGTCCACATGTTTAGAGATAGAGGTGTCGATAAAATAAAATACGGACATGAGGGCATCGTGATCATTCTTAGAACAACAACATATATTGCCATACAATTTCTTATGCTAATGTAACAATCTATTCACAATGTAAAGTATGAATCAGAAATTTACTAGCAAACTATAATCTCAGTCATTGAAGCAATTGCAATTTATCATAACATCGGAAAGAGTCAATATAAGAGCTTTTTAGCAAGTCCACATACTCAACTATCATTTAGTCTTTTACAATTGCTAACACTCACGCGATACTTATGGGTATGAAGTTTCAATCGGACACAGAGAAAGATAGGGTCTTATAGTTTTGCCTCCCAACCTTTTACCTCAAGGGTAATGTCAACAATAATACTTTATGAAAACCTACATCCAATTGGATATATATATCAGGATCTTTCCAACACATAGTGCTTTCCAAAGGATAAAGTGTAAAAAATAAAGGTGAAGATCACCATGACTCTTGTATAAGGTAGAAGACAAAAATAAAAGATAGGCCCTTCATAGAGGGAAGCAGAGGTTGTCACGTGCTTTTATGGTTGGATGCAGAGGGAAGCAAAAGAACATCACTTTATATAGCCACTTGTGATAGGGACCTTTATTATGCAGTCCGTCGCTTTTATTTCTTCCATATCACAACCTCGTATAAAGCTTATTTTCTCCACACTAATAGATCATACATATTTAGGGAGCAATTTTTATTTCTTGCACCGATGATAATTATTTGAAGGATCTTACTCAATCCATAGGTAGATATGGTGGACTCTCATGGCAAAACTAGGTTTAGGGATGTTTGGAAGCACAAGTAGTATCTCTACTTGGTGCAAAGAATTTGGCTAGCATGAGGGAGATAGGCAAGCTCAACATGTTGGATGATCCATGACAATATAATTTATTTTGGATATAAGACAACATAACCCATTACATTGTCTTCCTTGCCCAACATCAAATTTTGGCATGTCATATTTTAATGAGTGCTCACAATCATAAAAGATGTCCAAGATAGTATATTTATATGTGAAAACCTCTCTTTCTTTATTACTTCCTATTAATTGCAACGATGACAAAAACTATGTTTGTCAACTCTCAACAACTTTTATTCAGCATACTCTTTATATGTTGATGAGGACATCAATACCATTGTTACACCCACAGCCCCTACTGCTACATATACTGGACCAATTACTAGAGCTCGCGCACGCCAATTAATTTAGTAGGTACTCTCGTTTCTTGGTAATGATTCTAATGTTCATGAGAATATGATGCTGCCTAAATTGGATACATTTGTTTTGCTTACAAATGAAGGGCCTGGCATGGATAAGAGGGATGAACACTGGAGCAAGACCAAGCATGGAGATAATGGCATGCGCAAGGGGAACAAGAACGGAGTTACAAGTGATGATTTCAAGACTTTGAAGCCACCATAATGAGTGCATGAAGCCTTGGACGAAATATACAAGATGCCACTTCATAAATTTCGTCCAGAGGCTATTCTAGGTTCTGCGTCACCTTTTTATTGGGCCAGGCCCATGTAATTTCAAAATACATAAGTATAGGCTATTTTTAGAGTCCATATGTGTGGGGAAATATGAGATAGGGTTGGTTTCGGACCCCTCCACCAAGGGCCATGAAATCCCCCCTCTTCCTCCATATATAAAGCCCTTAGGGCACCGTTTAGACTTTGGGTTTTTGTTTAGATTAGAAGTTCGCCATAGCTGCAACTTCGCGTACTTTGTTTGTGTTCAACGATCAGACCAAGATGTCACAGAACCCTATCTTTGTTCGCGTGCATCTCCTACTTCCACTGCACCAGCACTTCAACAATAGCAGCAAGGTTAATGTAATACGTACTGTTCGTATGCACTTTAGTATCTCTACATATGCTGATTATGTTGATTGTAATGTGGTACCTATGCAAGCATGTTCTTTATTACTTTGTAGACCATGGCAATTTGATAACAATTCTATACACCATGGTAGAAACAATCAGTATACTCTTGTTCATAAGGATAAAAATATTACTTTGCTTCCTATGACTCCTGATTCCATTTTCAAAGATGATATTAATAGAACTAATAAAGCAAAACAGGAGAAAAATATGAGTGAAAATCAGATTGTGGCAAAAGAATTTGAGTAAAAAATGAATCCTAATAATAAACCATCTAGTGTTGCTTCTGAAATTAAATTGAAAAGTGCATGTTTATTTTCCACCAAATCTGATATTGATGAGCTAGATTTCAGCAAATCTGTTTGCTATGCTTTCCAAAGAGGCATTATTTTCATTCAGGACATGCCTTCCTATTTGCCTCATACTGTCACCAATATTTTGCAGGAGTTTGCTGACGTCTTTCCACAAGAGGTGCCACCGGGATTACCGCCTATTCGAGGGACTGAGCATCAGATTGACTTAATTCCCGGTGCTTCACCGCCAAACCGTGCACCATACCGTACCAATCCAGAGGAGACGAAGGAGATTATGCGTCAAGTACAGGAGCTTCTCAACAAAGGTTATATACGTGAATCCCTTAGTCCTTATGATGTTCCTATTATTCTAGTGCCGAAAAAGGATGGTACATCGCGTATGTGTGTTGATTGTAGAGGAATTAATAATATTACTATTCATTATCGTCATCCTATTCCTAGGCTAGATGATATGCTTGATGAATTGAGTGTCTCTACAATATTCTCAAAAGTTGATTCGCGTAGTGGATACCATCAAATTTGTCTGAAATTGGGGGATGAATGGAAAACAACATTTAAAACTAAGTTTGGATTATATGAGTGGTTAGTCATGCCTTTTGGGTAAACTAATGCACCTAGTACTTTCATGAGATTAATGAACGAAGTTTTACGTGCTTTCATTGGATGATTTGTGGTAGTCTATTTTGATGATATACTAATTTATAATAGATCTTTGGAGGAAAATTTGGAACATTTGCGTGTTGTTTTTATTGCTCTACATGATGCATGTTTGTTTGGTAACCTTGGGAAGTGCACCTTTTGCACCGACCGAGTATCTTTTCTTGGCTATGTTGTTACTCCATAGGGAATTGAAGTTGATAAAGCCAAGATTGAAGCTATTGAGAGTTGGCCGCAGCCCAAAACGGTCACACAAGTGAGGAGTTTTCTTGGCCTCGCTGGATTCTATCGGCGTTTTGTGAGAGATTTCAGCACCATTGATGCACCTCTCAATGAGCTTACAAAGAAAGATGTGCCTTTTGTTTGGGGTACCGCACAGGAAGAAGCCTTCACGGTATTGAGAGATAAGTTGACACATGCTCCTTTACTCCAACTTCCTGATTTTAATAAGACTTTTGAGCTTGAATGTGATGCTAGTGGAATTGGATTAGGAGGTGTGTTATTACAAGATGGCAAACCTGTTGCATACTTTTCTGAAAAATTGAGTGGGCCTAGTCTGAATTATTCTACTTATGATAAAGAATTATATGCTCTTGTTCGGACTTTAGAAACATGGCAACATTATTTATGGCCCAAAGAATTTGTTATACATTCTGATCATGAATCTTTGAAACATATTAAAAGTCAAGCTAAACTGAATCGTAGACATGCTAAATGGGTTGAATTCATTGAGACTTTCCATTATGTCATTAAACACAAGAAAGGTAAAGAAAATGTTATTGCTGATGCATTATCTCGTCGCTATACTATGCTTTCACAACTTAACTTCAAGATATTTGGTTTGGAGACCATCAAAGATCAATATGTGCATGATGCTGATTTTAAAGATGTATTGCAGAATTGTAAAGAAGGAAGAACATGGAACAAATTCGTCGTTAACGATGGGTTTGTGTTTCTTGCTAACAAGATATGCATTCCAGCTAGCTCCATTCATCTTTTGTTGTTGCAGGAGGCGCTTGGTGGAGGATTAATGGGACACTTTAGCGTGAATAAGACAGAGGATATACTTGCTACACATTTCTTTTGGCCAAAGATGAGACGGGATGTTGAGCATTTTGTTGCTCGCTGCACTACATGTCAAATAACTAAGTCATATATGCTTTTGCCTATACCTAGTGTTCCTTGGGAGGATATATCTATGGACTTTGTTTGAGGTTTACCTCGAACAAAGAAGGGGCGGGATAGCATATTTGTTGTCGTGGATAGATTCTCGAAAATGGCACACTTTATACCATGTCATAAAAGCGATGATGCTGTTAATGTTGTTGATTTGTTCTTTCGTGAAATTATTCGCTTGCATGGTGTGCCAAATACTATTATTTCAGATCGTGATACTAAATTTCTTAGCCACTTTTGGAGATATTTATGGGCTAAGTTGGGGACTAAACTGCTTTTTAGTACTACTTGTCACCCCCAAAATGATGGACAAACTGAAGTAGTGAATAGAACATTGTCTACTATGCTTAGGGTTATTTTGAAGAATAATAATAAAATGTGGGAAGAATGCTTGCCTTGTATTGAATTTGCTTATAATCGGTCATTGCATTCTACTACTAAGATGTGCCCTTTTGAAATTGTGTATGGTTTTCTACCTCGTGCACCTATTGATTTGTTGCCTCTTCCATCTTCGGAGAAGGTTAATTTTGATGCTAAACAATATGCTGAATTGATCTTAAATATGCATGAGTTAACTAAGGAAAACAAAGGGCGTATGAATGCTAAATATAAACTTGTTGGAGATAAGGCTAGAACACATGTTGTCTTTGCACCTGGACATCTCGTTTGGTTACATTTTCGTAAGGATAGGTTTCCTAATTTGCACAAATCAAAGCTAATGCCACGTGCTGATGGTCATTTTAAGGTGTTAGAGAAAATAAATGATAATGCATATAAACTTGAGTTGCCTGCAGATTTTGGGGTTAGTCCCACTTTTAACATTCCAGATTTGAAGCCTTATTTGGGTGAGGAAGATAAGCTTCCGTCGAGGACGACTTCATTTCAAGAAGGGGAGGATGATGAGGACATCAATACCATTATTACACCCACAACCCCTACTGCTACATATACTGGACCAATTACTAGAGCTCGCGCACGCCAATTAAATTATCAGGTACTTTCGTTTCTTGGTAATGATTCTAATGTTCCTGAGAATATGATGCTGCCTAAATTGGATGCATTTGTTTTGCTTACAAATGAAGGGCCTGGCATGGATAAGAGGGATGACCACTAGAGCAAGACCAAGCATGGAGATGATGGCATGCGCAAGGGGAACAAGAACGGAGTTACAAGTGATGATTTCAGGACTTTGAAGCCACCATAATGAGTGCATGAAGCCTTGGACGAAATATACAAGATGCCACTTCATAAATTTCGTCCAGAGGCTATTCTAGGTGTTGCGTCACCTTTTTATTGGGCCAGGCCCATGTAATTTCGAAATACATAAGTATATGCTATTTTTAGAGTCCGTCTGTGTGGGGAAACAAGAGATAGGGTTGGTTTCGGACCCCTCCACCAAGGGCCATGAAATTCCCCCCTCTTCCTCCATATATACAGCCCTTAGGGCACCGTTTAGACTTTGGGTTTTTTTAGATTTAAAGTTCGCCATAGCTGCAACTTCGCGTACTTCGTTTGTGTTCAACAACCAGACTAAGACATCACAGAACCCCATCTTGATCAATAAAGCTTTCTCGATTACATACATAGGGATCAACACAAAAAAACTCAAAGCTAGATCATACTAAAAATTTTATTCTACTAGATCAAGATATAACCAAAAGGATCAAACTAAGAAAAACGGTAAAGATAGAGGTGTCCTGGTGATACGATACTAGGGCACCTCCCCCAAGCGTGGTAGTTGCCAAAGGGAGTGCCCATACCCATGTATTTATGTCTCTTTCTTCGGAGGTGGTGATGATGGAGTTGTTGATGACATGGTTTCGCACATTGAGCGTAGGAGATCCTCCAACTTGCGAATAATGCCCTTGAGTGCGGTGATATGCTCTTGCAACAAAATATTTTCACGCGTCAGATACTTGTTTTGTATGCAAGCTAGCTCAATCATCTTGAAAGCTTCAATTTCAGTAGGGGTGAGATGATTGTAGTAAGGTTGAAAGAAGCCTTCTTCTTCTACTGTCGGGACTTGCTCCTCTGCGGCTTCCTTGATCTTGTCACCTTCCTTGATTTCCCTGATTTCTTCTCGCTTCGTCTCTATCTTCATTAGCAAAGCATCGTCGCCCACGTTTTTGGAGGAGGGAGACGACATGATGCCTGACCTTGAGAAACTCTGACAAAAAATAGCTCAAAACAAAAATAGAGGATTTCGTCGTGGTACGGTGGTTAAAACCTTCCGAAGATTATATAATGAATTTTTACCGACCAAAAGAAGTATCATGCAAGAAAATGGAGTCCGGAGGGTACATGAGGTGTCCACGAGGCAAGGGGCGCGCCCAGGGGGTAGGGCGCGCCCTCCACCCTCGTGGATGCTCGTGTCCCTTTCGGACTACTTCTTATTTTCCTATTTTTTAGAATATTCCAAAACAGAGAAAAAATGCTATTAGAACTGTTTTGGAGTCGGTTTACTTACCGTACCACATACCTATTCCTTTTCGGAGCCTGAAATGTTCTGGAAAGTGTCCCTTATGTACTCCTTCGGGGTTACGGTGTCAATAACATTGGTTTCAACATTTATGGGATTACCTGAGATATAATATTTGATTCTTTGCCCGTTCACCACCTTCGGGTTTGTGCCACGGCATTGTTGATTTTTATGGCACCGGAACGATAGACCTCCTCGATAATGTAAGGACCTTCCCATTTAGAGAGAAGTTTTCCTACAAAAAATCTTAAATGAGAGTTGTATAGCAAAACATAATCACCTACATTAAACTCACGCTTTTGTATCCTTTTTTCATGTCATCTTTTAACTTCCTCTTTAAATAATTTGGCATTCACATAGGCTTGGGTTCTCCATTCATCAAGTGAGCCAATGTAAAATAGTCTCTTCTCACCGGCAAGTTTAAAATCATAATTGAGCTCTTTAATGGCCCAATATGCCTTGTGTTCTATGTCGAGAGGTAAGTGACATGCTTTTCCATAAACCATTTTATATGGAGACATACCCATAGGATTTTTATATGCGATTCTATAGGACCATGATGCATCATCAAGTTTCATGGACCAATTCTTTCTAGATCTATTAACAGTCTTTTGCAAAATTAGTTTAATCTCTCTATTACTCAATTCTACTTGACCACTAGATTGTGGATGGTATGGAGATGCAATTCTATGATTAACATCATACTTAGCAAGCATTTTACGAAAAGCACCATGAATAAAATGTGAACCACCATCAGTCATTAAGTATCTAGGGACTCCAAACCTCAGAAAAAATAACTTCTCTAAGCATCTTAATCGAACTGTTATGATTAGCACTACTAGTTCGAATAGCTTCCACCCACTGAGTAACAGAATCAACAGCAACTAAAATATGTGTATACCCGTTAGAGGAAGTAAAAGGTCCCATATAATCAAAGCCCCAAACATCAAATGGTTCAATAACAAGTGAATAGTTCATAGGCATTTCTTGACGTCTACTAATATTACCAATTCTTTGACATTCATCACAAGAGAAGACAAACTTACGGGCATCTTTGAAGAGAGTAGGCCAACAAAAACCGGATTGCAATACCTTATGTGCAGTTCTATCTCCCGCGTGATGTCCTCCATATGCCTCAGAGTGACACTTGCGTAGGATCTGTTCCTGTTCATGCTCAAGTACACAATGTCTAATAACACCATCTACTCCTTCTTTATAAAGGTGTGGGTCATCCCAGAAGTAATGTCTTAAATCATAGAAGAACTTTTTCTTTTGCTGGTATGTGAAACTAGGTGGTATGAATTTAGCAACAATGTAATTAGCATAATCAGCATACCATGGAGTAGTACGAGAAGCATTTATGACAGCTAATTGTTCATCAGGAAAGTTATCATCAATCAGTAGTGGGTCATGAAGAACATGTTTGATGTCTACTATGCAACCTTTTCCTTGTAGACGTTGTTGGGCCTCCAAGTGCAGAGGTTTGTAGGACAGTAGCAAATAACAAAGAGTCTGTGGGATGACCTAAGGTTTATCAATCTGTGGGAGGCGTAGGATGAAGATGGTCTCTCTTAAACAACCCTGCAACCAAATAACAAAGAGTTTCTTGTGTCCCCAACACACCCAACACAATGGTAAATTGTATAGGTGCACTAGTTCGGCGAAGAGATGGTGATACAAGTGCAATATGGATGGTAGATATGGGTTTTTGTAATCTGAAATTATAAAAACAGCAAGGTAACTAATGATAAAAGTGAGCGTAAACGGTATTGCAATGGTAGGAAACAAGGCATAGGGTTAATACTTTCACTAGTGCAAGTTCTCTCAACAATAATAACATAATTGGATCATATAACTATCCCTCAACATGCAACAAAGAGTCACTCCAAAGCGCTAATAGCAGAGAACAAATGAAGAGATTATGGTACCGTACGAAACCACCTCAAAGCTATCCTTTCTGTTCTATCTATTCAAGAGTCTGTAGTAAAATAACATGAAGCTATTCTTTCCATTCAATCTATCATAGAGTTCATACTAGAATAACACCTTAAGACACAAATCAACCAAAACCCTAATGTCACCTAGATACTCCATTCTCACCTCAACACTACAAAAAAAAGACACATCCGTGACATTTTGGGCCGAACAAAAAAAATCTGTCATACATATGACACTTCTATGACGATAATTGTGACAAACCCCGGTATCATCATAGATGTGGTGGCTCCTACTTCTATAACAAAAAATCATGACAGAAAATGGGCTTTTCGTCCTGGGCGGGACGGAGACGCAGCTGCATGACATTCTTTGGGCCGTCCATGACGGAAAAAACCATGGTAGAAGCGAGGGGGAGGAAAATTTCGCGGAGTTGCCGGTTATGGTGGGAGAGCGATGCGCGTGTCTCTCGTACAGGTACGCGCATGTGTGCGAGGCGCTGGCTCTAACTGAACCCGAGCGAGGCATTGGGCTCTAACTGTACCCGAGTGATTGCACTGCAGGCTACGTGTTACTGAACCCGAGGGATCGATCGATGGCTATTAACTGAACCCGATGGAGCGATTCCTTCGCTACTGCTGCTAACTGAAGCCGATCGATTGGATGAATGGTGAGCGTTGCGGGGGGGGGTGGATGAACAGTGAGCGGTGGCATTGCCTCTGGATGAACAGGAACCCGTGGTGTGGAGGGCTGGATGAACAGTAGACGGTGGAGGGGTGGCCGTGGAGGGGTGATTAAACAGGATCCCGTGGTGTGGAGGGCTGGATGAACAGTAGACGGTGGAGGGGTTCCCGTGGAGGGGTGGTTGAACAGTAGCCGGTGGAGTAGCGCACGGTGGAGGCTGGATGAACAGGAGCCCGTGCAGGCTGGAGGAGGTCGACGGTAGCCCGTGGAGGCTGGAGGAGGTCGACGGTGGAGATGAACAGTATCCCGTGGAGTCCCGTTTTGCGGTACACCACACCCCTCCCCCCCCTGTTTCTACCGTAGCGCTCCAACACAAGTCCGTTTCGTCCGTTTTGCGGTACGCCACACCCCTCCCGATCAACAGGACCCCCGTTTCGACCGTATGAGGTCCGTTTCCTCCGTTTTGCGGTACGCCAGGCCCCTCCCGATCAACAGGACCCCGTTTCGAACGTGGCTGGTCGAACACAAGGCCGTTTCCTCCGTTGTGCGGTATGCCAGGCCTCATTTCCATCGCCTGTTCCGTCCAAGCCCTCCCGATGAACACGACCACGCATTCCGTTCCGACCCAGCCGGTTGGCTCCCACGCGTTCCGTTGCCTCCCGATGAACACGACGCATTCTGTTGCCTCCCCATGAACACGACGCATTCTGTTGCCTCCCCATGAACACGACGCATTCCGTTGCCTCCCCATGAACACGACGCATTTCGTTGCCTCCCCATGAACACGAGCCCTCGCCGTACGTATGCACGACTAGGCGTTCGATACCCCGCCCGTATGTACACATACGTGACCGTATTTTCTTTCTTGCACCCTGGCCGCTGTAACTATGTGTACATGCTACGTGCGCGCCTCTACTACGACACGTGCGCGCCTCTACATCGACCAGTATGTACGTACACGTTCACGACCAGGATGACAACGCTACGTACGCTTCGACCAGGTGGGTCCCGACAGTCAGGTACTTCCTTGCCTGCGAAGATGTAGCTGGTGGGTCCCAGCAGTCAGGGGGGCGAATCATTTTTTTTGCCTGGACGCACTTCCTTGCGTGCGATGGTGTAGTTGCTGGGTCCCAGCAGTCAGGGGGGCGAATCGTTTTTTTTTGCCCGGACGCACTTCCTTGCGTGCGAAGGTGTAGCTGCTGGGTCCCAGCAGTCAGGGGGCGAATCGTTTTTTTTGCCCGGACGCACTTTCTTGTGTGTGAAGGTGTAGCTGGTGGGTCCCAGCAGTCGGGGGGCGAATCATTTTTTTGGATGCACTTCCTTGCGTGCAAAGATGTAGCTGGTGGGTCCCAGCAGTCAGGGGGGCGAATCGTTTTTTTTCGGACGCACTTCCTTGCGTGCGAAGATGTAGCTCGTGGGTCCCAGCAGTCAGGGGGCGAATCATTTTTTTCGCGAAATACGGTGGCCCGTCCGGTGGGTCCCCGCTGTCAGGTGGAGGAATAATTATTTTGCGCGTAATAAGGAGGCACTTCCTTGCGGCTGCCGTGGACCCAGCTGTCAGCCTCTCCACGTACAGTCCATGTCCGATGGAAGTCGTTCCTTGACCACGTTGACCACGCCGCGCCGAGAGCACCACGGCGGTGGACGACGGCGAGGCCTAGGAAGGGGACGACGTGGAGCCGGGGAAGACGCGGCAGTGGATGCACACGCGGAGAGGAGTACGAGGGTTCACTGGTTCGGCTGCGCTGCCGTCGCCGCAGAATAACAGGGGGTGTGGGTGAGTGGAGGGATGGCCTGGCCAGCGGTGGGAGTAGTAGGGGGCGGTGAGGCCTCCGCGGCAGCACAACCGGCCACGGGAGGCAGGAGCAGGCGGCACGACCGGCGCTGCTTTGGGCGGCTGGAGCAAGAAGACCAGAGGTTGAAGAAGCACGACGGCCGTTGGATGGACATCGTACGGTCACTGCAGCTAGAATCGTTTATATTGACTAAGTTGACAAAGCCCTTGGTACGTCAACTTAGTAGGCCCACAGGTCAGCTTCCGAAACGGTGCACCCCAGATGTCAGGGGGATGAATCATTTTTTGGGCGGGTGAAGCTAGAATATCCGAGATTGAAGAAGAAGCACGGCATCCGTTGGATGGACATCCAACGGCCACTGCTGCTAGAACCGTGTGTTGACTATAAGTTGACAAAGCCTTGCATACCCGTCAACTCTGTTTTTTTAGGGGACGCGTCAACTTAGTAAGGCCAGAAGTGTGTGGTAGAGAACTTATAGCCCATTTGAGATTTGTAAGAATGTGTAGCCCATTTTTGAATTCTAATGGAATTTACTACAGCCCATTTACAGTTTGTTAAAAGTACAGCCCATTTCAACCAACCGTTCAAAACAGAATTCAATAAAATTTCCCACATTTTGATGGGATCCGAATATTTTTATCCCGAAATTTTAGTCAGATTAAATACAATTTCAATATAAATTTATATTGCGTAAAAATCCAACGAAACATTCCGCTCGCAACAATTAATGAAATTAAAATTTTCAATATTCCAAAAATAATATTTTATAAAGTAATCACTGTTTGGTGCATTTTTTATAGTTACTACCCAGTTTTTATAATTACATCCCATTTATTATTTCTTAAAGCCCATTTTCTTGTTAAGCCTAATGCATCCCTCCTAGGAAAGATTTGCAGCCCAGCGGGGCGGAGAATAACAACTTGACCTTGCCTGGGTATTCCTAAAAAAAGTATAGCTGGGCTAGCCATTTTCAGCTTGAAAAAAATTAATATCTGGGCTGGATATCTGGCCTGGGCTAGACGGGCCACAGCCCGCCCAGTTAATACCTGCAGCGATGTTTTCGTTGTTGTTCAGAGGAGAAAAATTAATATCTGGGGTAAACATCGAAAAACTCTGCAGTGCTCACACCTCAAAAACACAAATACTGCTCGAGCTGCTTGGTCCCAGCTGTCGGCCGCTTCTTGTGCAATTCTCTCGTTTATTGACTACTCCCTCCTTTCCGGTTTATAATGCTCAATTCAAAAATCTCACCAATCAAGGTAGATGGCGAGTGGTGGAATACTTTTTCTAGTTTTGCAAAAGCACCTAATTAATGCTCTTGTTATCCTCAAAAAATTATGTTTATCAATGCATTAATTGCAATGCATGCATGCATAAAGTACATGCATTGGTCAATTTTCTCTTAATACTTGCATGCAATGATTTAATGCACCTTGGAATCTGAACATGTGATGGAAAACAACCAAATTGAGCCTTATAAAATGGAAAAACTAAAATTTTGAGATAAGCCCTATAAACCGGAAAGGAGGGAGTACATAGGTAGACAATGGTGTGGGACCGTGATGTCAGGAAACCAGGAGGAAGCAAATAAATTATAGTTATATATATATATATATATATATAATAAGGAGGCACTTGCGTACGTGAGGCTATGGACCTGGTGGGTCCCCATTGTCATCCTATCCAAGTAAAGTGATCTCCTCGCCCGCGCGCGCTTTCCGCCCGAAACAGTCAGCATCGGCTGCCCCGCTTCCCGGTGCAGGCGATTGCTCCGCCTTCAAACGACACAAGTGCCGTCCGTCTGTCCATCTGCCGCACACATTAATGATACACGGTTGCCGAGGCGGCTACTCCGGCGTCACACGTCCGTCCCTCCGCCTGCCCACCATTGCTATATAAACTGCTGCGCCGACCATAGCCGCAGTCATCCGCATCCGTTGCCTTTCTCCTGTACACACCACTACTGCCCACCATGGCTTTCTCGCGCTCCAGCGCTCTTCGGTACGGGCGGACGATGGACCACAAGGAGATAGCAGCAATTGCTGCCGACCGGTTGGCTGGCAGGCAGCCGGAGGACGACGACGTCCCAATGGAGAACATGGTAGTCGATGATCCGGCGCCAACCCCCTCCTCTGTGCCATCCTCGCTGGTGCATTGCACCATGACCATCGGCGAGGCACGTGCCCAATATATGGACAGGGTGAGGCAGATGCGTGAGGAGCAGTTCCGGGAGGCGCAGACCGACGCCGCCTACAACCACCATCTCCTCCAGGAGCACCAGTAGGCGGAGGAGCAGATCGCCGCGGAGCGGGCGGAGCAGGAGGCGCTGCTCAACTCGTACCGCTCCGCCCGCAAGGACCGCCTCGAGTGCTGGCGATACCGCATGCGGGTGGCGGAGGCTGCGGCTGCCTACAAAGAGGCTAGCAAAGAGGGCGATGAAGCGGGCGAGGCGCTGTTTGGCGAGACCGAGGACGAGGCAGAGGACAATGCCGGCTCTGACGAGTCCCTGCTCCGTTGGCTTCAACGACGCCCTGCTCCGCCGACGCCCCGCGGCGCCAACAACGAGGCAGAGGACACCGCCGGCTCCGCCGAGGCCCCGCGGCGCCAACAACGAGGCAGAGGACACCGCCGGCTCTGCCGAAACCCCGCCCACCAACAATGAGGCAGAGGACATCATCGGCTCAACCGAGGCCCCACCATGCCGGCAGCATGGGGGAGGATTTCCACCGCTCCGCTGAGGCGCCGCCCGCCGGCAACAAGACAGAGGCATCACCGGCTCCGCCGAGGCCCCGCCCCGCTGCCAATGAGGCCGTGCCACCCAGAAAACGAGGAAGAGTAGAACACGGTAGGTCGCCGCCGCTCGGGTCCAAGTAAGGCCACCGATGCTACCCTCCGGTTGAGGCCAAGCTAGGCGGGTTGACCATTGATGGCCGGTTAGCTTCTTGGCGGCGACGTGGAGTCGGAGAGCTGTGCTGAAGAAGAACGCTGCTTCTACTTAACTGCTGGTGCAGTTGGCTGACTGACACATGGGCCCAACAGGCCACATGTCAGTTACGCAACTGCACCTGCAGTTAAGTCACTGAAGCTTTTGTTCGGCTCAGCGGGGCACAAGTGGGTAGCTTCGGTTAATTAATTATACCTCCAGCGTGGCCCTTTTTAGTTTTTTTTTCGAAAAGGAGGATGACCCCCGGCCTCTGCATCTGGGAGATGCATGCGGCCACAAAAATCTCTTTTTAGTTGAAGAATGTATGAAATGTAATGAAATCCGGCATGTTTATATGAAATCCGACCGTGTATGAATGAATTTATTTCAATTAGTTCGAATTCATGTATCACTGGCATTGGATGAACATGCAAAACAATATGTACTAGCATTATTCCCAGGGTGATCACCACGTTTGCAGCAGTTTCACATGTACTCCCTCCGGTCCTTTCTAGTCTGCATACAAGTTTTGTCTGTAGTCAAAGTATCTCTACTTTGACCAATCTTATACAAAAAAGTATGCACTTTCACAATGTGCGAAGTAAAAAGGAACAGAAGGAGTACAAAGAGTTTGAGCAGCTTTTTAGCGTTTCTGTACATTGCAATCAAACACACAGGCCTGGCAATTCATAGAGAACATTCAAAACAATCGATGATTATGCATCTCAGCGACTCACATGTCAGAGGCAATATTTACTTCACAACTAAAGAATAAAGAAAAAATTGATCGCCGCTGCTGACAGCAAAGGGCGTCCCATTCGAAAATATCAAACGCATATCTTGCTAAAATCAATGAGCAAAATTTGACAAGGTTGTCCCATTCCAAAATATCAAATGCCTACGATTGTGGAATGGGCAGGGTTTGCCATCAGTTCGGACATTGACATGGCACCTCGTGCTAAATAAACCAGCTGTTCTTTTTGTGCAGTTCCACCAAAATCAACCAAATTCGCGCGTAGCTTGTATGATTTCGCCCTTATATGTTGCAACGCCTTGAACTTATGGGCACCTCCTTTCTTGTGGTGGAAATGAATGATTCGATGTATTCATGAACATTTTGTGCAGTTCCCGTTGAAATCAAGCTGAGCACCCCTGTTTGCACAAATACAAAAAAGTGATTAGTATAAAGCAAACTGTACTATGAATTGACAGTTTCAACAGGCACATACATGGTCCATGTAGAGCACACTTTTAGAAAAATGGAACTCACCAGAAAGAATCCTAGAACAACATTGTACTCGCGCATCACAGCAAAAAAATGGAGATTTGTCAGTCCTTCTGAGCTGAAGTTAGTTTGGTCTTGTGGGGAGTAATGTAACCATCCTTCAACTGCTCCTTCTGATGAGAAGATAGACAGTGCTTCTTCATCCTGGCATAATCGGAACTAGTCACTTCACGTACTCCATATTCTTCTTCAGAGGAAGATGATCCTGTTGTGCAAAGACAAGAGGACTACTAAATGCTAGCATCCATGTTTGCTCGAAAAAAAGGAAAGGAAATATTTAAAACAGCACAGATGAAGCACTTCCCAAGGACAATACCACTTTTTCATGACAGTATCTAAACAGTAGCACAACACCAATAGAGATGACAAAGCTCAATCATATGGATGAAATCAGTGGGCGAGTACCAACCTTTGTCAGGAGGCTGATTGTGTAGAGCATACAGATGAAGCACTTCTCGGGAACCATCTGTTGCTATCTACGGGGGTGGCCATGCTTACTATATACTCCTCGATTAGTTTAATGTTTCCAACATCTTCTTGTGCAGTTCCACTAAAATATATGGTATCTTCAAAGAAGATCCCTGTTTGCACAAGTAGAGATAATTACGTATGGCATCAAATCAGTGGCAAAACAATTGCTCGTTCCAGCCATAGCAATAAATTAAGATGCAAAACTATATCATTACTTGTGTCATCACAGTTCCAGTGCTTCATTACAGCACCGGGAGTTGATTTTTGTTTTTCTTCCGCTTGTTCTTCCCCGTCATCACTTGGTTCAATAACAGACAAGCTTCGCCTTCAATGTAAGATTTGGCATGTCAATTAGGGAGCACAAGTATAGTACTAAACTTAATTTTCTGATGAAAGTGGCAAAATACAGGCCAGCAGTTGTGAAATATCCTTATCTTACCTCAATGGGATATTACGGTGCACATACAGATTGGAAGTCTTGTCTCCATTTGTGCAGTTCACTAAAATCAAGCAACATTATCGTACAAGTAGCACAACATATGAAAGCACACTGCAGAATCATGTGAAAGAAGGCTAGTACTGACCTCTCATGATGCGGAATTCAAACAACTCACAAGAAGAAGATCTGAACCAAATTCGCCTTAACGGATAGGAAGTAAGATCTCCTCTTGTGCAGTTCCACTAAGATCAAGCAATCAAGCAACGTTGTCGGTGTGACATTTTGGTTGAACTGCACAAAACACTCTTAAAACAAAAGTGTTTTGTGCAGTGCAACAAAAGGTCACAATGGCAACGAGGTGAAGTAGATAACCCTGTTTACACAGAGGTGCAAAGGAAACAATTAGTGGTCAATAACGGTGGATGACACAGAAGCCAACAAAAAGAAGCATCTACCTTATCTAAATGGGAAAGAAAGCAAGACAGTAGCATTTCTCAAACGGTGGCATTGATTAATATTAACATAGAGATTATATTAACAATAAAATTCGTTAAACATGTAATTTGCTTTTAACTGTGGCATTGCATCAATTTTCCAGCGGCATTATTAGAGGGTGTTTGTTTACAGGGACATTTTGGTGTAGGGACTAAAAAAACTCCGTGTCAGTCACATCTAAACCAAACAGGAGGGACTTTTCGGGACTAAAAGTGGGCATTTGGGACTAAAGAAAGAAGACCCCGAGGGAGTCTTTTTGGGACTTTTTCCAACAGTTGCCCCTGCCACGCATCGCACCTTGTTTCTATTAGTTCATTACTAGGGGTAACATGGTCTTTTATCATGTCATTTAATAACCTCTAGTCCATGTTTAGTCCCTGGAACCAAGCAGGTAGGGACTAGGGAGTTTTTAACCAAACAGGGCCATAGATTAACAACAGCTAATGAGTTGCACGGGACAGTGGACGCACCAGCACCATGTGCATCTACCGATGTACTGTGGTCATGCACAGTCTGTTGCAACAAAGAACAAACAACCAAGGAGCATATTTGTGTTGGTCCCAGTTTTGTTATCTTTAGACACCTTTCCCTATGTGAGCGCAGCAAATCTAGTCCTGCTCAAACTCTACAGCCTTGTCCCTTCCTTTCCTTTTTGAACTAGTACTTTCGCCCCTTCCTTTCCTCTTTGAACCACGTCCTAGATTTATGCGATACAACTTTCCCCACTACTTTCCCCCATTCCTTTCCTCTTTGAACCACGTCCTAGATTCATGCTATACAACTTTCCCCCTTCATTTCCTCTTTGAACCACGTCCTAGATTCATGCTATATACAACTTTTCCCACTACTTTCCCCCACTCCTTTCCTCTTTGAACCACGTCCTAGATTCATGGTATACATGCAGCTAGAGCAATGCATGTGGAGTAAGTAAAATATACCTTAAGGTTCTTGGGGCGTGGTTCGGTGGGCGACGGGACGGCGGCGAAGAAGAAGGGGTCGGAGGCCCTCCCGCGCCGCCGCTGGGTGGAAAGTGAACAGCAGCGCCGGTAGTGGATTCCCTCCCTCGCCGACGGCGACAGCGTTAAGCCTCCTTCCCTTCCCGGCGGACGGATCCTGCCGGCTCTTTGAGCAGCAGTGAGGGGAGAGAGAGGCCAACGAAGTCTTGTTTAGATCTGGAGAGGGCGAGAGAGTGTGAAGAGAGCAACTACAAGCGCTGAGGATCCAGCGGGAGAGGGCGAGAGAGTGTGAAGAGAGCAACTACAAGCGCTGAGGCTCCAGCGTGTATATATATATACTGGAGAGAGAGTGTGAAGCGTGCAAACCCTAGAAAACATTTTGACCAGTCAAAGAATCCTCCTGGCAAAAATTATGCTCAAGTGTAGTTATCGAACCTCAAGTTTGATGAGCGAACAGGCTAACCAGCTACACAACCCTCCCGTTATGTTCAACGAGAGGAAAATAACCTTTTATACATTCCTGCATTCGTGTGACAGGCATGCCGTGTTTTTTTTGTGTGTGTGTGTGGGAGTCATTAGGATTTCAATCATAATCGTGTCATGTGGCTTTGGTGGTAAGACTATCCACAGTGGTGCAGAAATAATGCAGCCTTAGTCACCTTACCTCTCTCCACGTAGTACGTTGGGTCCCACCAGTCAGAGGGTGAAACAAACAAATTAATAAGAAAAATTAAAAGCGCCAGCGGTGTATCTTACTACCTCACACATCTCGCTACTGCTCGGGAACACTGTCCAATTGATCCCTCTGTTCGCTCACGTACTATTTTAAGTGAATCCTTATTATAACATGCACACAAATTTTGGGCACTTGTATTCGACTTAAGTCAGTGTGCCACCGTATCTCGTATACTTACTACTCCCTCCGTCTAGGTGTAATAAGTCACGTTAGAAGGTGCAACGGGACCAAGGTGCGTGCGTGTGCGTGTGTGTGTTTAACAGCATGTGTGTGTTAGAGAGTGCGACAGATCGACCTACTCCTACAGAGATATGGTGTGTAGTGTACGATTTTAGCCGCGAGAGTCGGTGCATCCTCTCGTTTCCGGGCGTGTCCGGTAGGGACATGCGGACAGCTGCCACGCCCGCTCCTGACCAGCCTGGCCCACCCAAAGCCCCTCCACCGCCCGCGCGCGCTTCCCGCCCGAAACGGTCAGCGCCGCTCCAAAGAATCGGTGCCGCATTCATGCCCGGGCAGAGCGGACGCGACCTCTCACTGGCGCAAGAGTGATGGTTGCTTCGTCCGTCCAACTTACTGCTGGGTCTATGTGATTTGACGGCTCATTGGTCTTTATTACTGAGGTGGTAGGACTGCTGGATGTCCCACGCTTTCGGCGAAAGGAGGTAGTAGATTACAATTTTCTCCATTCTTACAGCGGAGGAGTGCAAGAGCAGTGAAAACACGCAGGCTCAGTGATTACATGGCCCACCTCACACTATCACCGTGCGACACCTAACTCTTTACATAGTACTCCCTCCGTTCCTAAATATTACTAGATGAGTCCCCGCTCGTTGCCGCGGAACAGCGGTATATCTCTCTGCGCAAAATTATCGATTTCATAGAACTAAAAAAATCTATAACCGCATGACAAATGTGGTAGCCAAACTAAATAAACTCCCATCATCATTTAGATCATCCCACATAAGGAAAAAAGATCAGCCAACTCCTACTGCATAATGGGATTATATTTTTCTTTTTGACATGTTAATGGGACTTAAAAGCTCACTTACATGCATGCTACCGGTGCATGCTTGCATGCAGACATGTTGATGTGATTTAAAACCCACTCACATGCATGTGCCACGGTATTTCTGCATGCTTGCATGTGGCTTAGTGCTGAGCCTCTCAACGTCTAGATCAGACGGCTATTATGACTGATTTACTTCATCTAACGGCTACGTCAATTTTGATGATGTGGCTCAAGGAGAGGATAGAGAATTCCTAGTAGTGGGGGCTAGCTATTACTAGTAGATAAGTCTTTGTAGAGATTCCACTAGGTGAACTACATACGGAACAAAATGAATGAATCTACACTTAAAATGCATCTATATACATCCGCATGTGGTTAATGGTGAAATCTCTACAAAGACTTATATTTAGGAACGGAGGAAGTACTAGTATAGTACTAGTACGTACTGTAATTTATCAGCGAGATAAATTTGTACAATGCTATGAAGCTTCCAGCTCCTGTTACATGTATCTTGCGTCCAAGGTTGCCCGTTGCAACATTTCATCAAATACAAAGGAGACTAACATGCATGCTATTGCATCTCAATGATTGACAGATCATAGCAAATATGTACTCCCTCCGTTCCAAAATAAGTGTCTCAACTTTGTGCAAACTTTAGTACAAAGTTGTACTACTACTAAAGTTGACACTTATTTTGGAACAGAGGCAGCTAAAGAAAAAAACGATCCATGCAGTCCCTAGCCCTTGAACCGTGAACCCTGACCAGGCTTCAATTTGCTGGCAACGTTCGAGCTTCCTAATAAATGAAGTTTGCAACCTTTTGACCATCGGATCATTTTGTGCAGTTTCACCAAAATCGAGATGAGCATCCCTGTGGCAAAGAAATTGAAGAAGCGTGATTAGAATAAGATTACTAGGACTAGTTGATGAGACATAAACTCATCACAAATACAGTACGTAGAAGCCAGTAGAGGTATCAGGTATGTGCGGGGCAAAGAAGTAGAGAAATATCCACAGGGAGTGATGTGGGCAGCTGGAGCAGTGGTGCAAGCCGGCTGTAAAGGGAGTTGTACCTGAGGGACGTAGCTCGACCTTGAGGAGGGCGGCGGGAGGCGGCAACTGCCCACGTCGCGGCAGTGAGCAAGGGACGAAGGCAACCTCACCGGCTTTGTGAGAGAGAACGGCGGGGACCCCTGATCGGGACGTGCCGACAGTGGGTTTTCGCCGTCGGCGACGGCCACCGCATCTACACTAAGCATCCACCCCTTCCCCAAGCGGACGTGATCCGCCGGGATGTTAGAGATGTGGCCACAGTCGTTTTGTGCGAGAGAGTGTGAAGAGAGCAACCCCAGCAAGCAACCGTGTAGGCTGGCCCGTCCTGACTATGTATATAGTGGAGCGGATTTCTTTTCTCTCTATATGAACCTATCATATTGCGTACGTGCCACTGAAGAAAAAAATATTTATAAATGACGCGGCACCTACTACTCGTTCTCCTATAACCTTGCGCTTGGCATCTCCAAAATATTAACCTTGCGATTGGCTCTTCGCCTCTTCGGGAAGTCGAGCAATAATGGTAGTGCAGTATATATCGTTCTGGCTATATGAGACCGAATGAATTGCTGCACGTCCACCACGTGGGCGAGGGTCGAGGGGCGAGGGAGAGTGCTACTACATACGGAGCAAAATGAGTGAATGTACACTCTAAAATACGTCTATATACATCAGTGTTTGGAGTATGTACTAGTAGTTCATATTGAAATCTACTAAGGACATATATATTCCAAACAATATGATATAATCTCTATAACCAAGGTAGTAGGGACGAGGAGTAAACGGAGGGAGTAGTAAATTTTTCTCCTCGTCCTGCGAGCCACCGCGCGCATGGGCGAGGGAGGAGCAAGCTTCACCTCATCCTGCGAGCCACCGCGCCCGTGGGCGGGGGAGACGGCGTACTAAGCAAGCTTCTCCTCGTTCTGCGAGTTGACGGGACACATCAAAAGTACTCCAGTGTATAGAGCCTTGCCTCTAAGGTAGGCCCCACATGGTTTGCCTCTTTTTTTAATTTAACATAACGCGTCAAGTCGCAATTTGTTTGTTCACCCGTGGTAGACGATCCTCCCTCCACCAAGTGGACAACCAGTACACGTGCCAAATTACCACGTGGGCTGCCTTTTTCGTACAGAAATGAGCTCCACCGTGTACCCGCGCGGGTGTGGTTGGGAAAGAGACGGGAGTACGTGCGCCGTGCATGCACCTCTTCTCTTCGTGCACGTCCCCCACCTACGTGGGTGTGTGTGAGAGATACAAACCGCGTTCGTGAGTGTTTTTTGTTTTGTGGTGGGGGTGGGGGTGGGGTGGGGGGTTGATTTCGTGAATTATTTGTGGGAATATGTGTCGATGACATCTCAAACAAAATTTTGCATGCAATGTGTGTGAAATGGAGGCCTATCCATATCATACATAGAGGGTCGGGCAATCCACGAGAAGAGAGGGAGGGGTCATAGCTATCGATAGAGTCGAAGAGAGGATCAAGTACGGGTGGGTGCGAGATCGATGAAGAGAGCCATCGAAATTGCGTGTGTGTGTGTGCAAGTCAAAGATATAGGGCGACTGGCCTACCGGAACGTTAGAGGGCACATGTCAAGTTTGTGTGTGGCAGGGAGACATGACTAGAGCGCTTGATGTATCGGTGTGTGTGGGGGGGAGGGGGTGGGGGAGGGGTAGGCAGAGGCCTAACTATAGAGGTAGAACGACTCGTATATGTGTTGAGAAGGAGAGACCCAGCTATGTCATGAGGGAGATCGGTCGACATCCATACATAACTGAAGGACGGGAAATATGATGGGACAGAGAGAGAGAGGAGAGAGAGAGGGAGGGAGAGGGAGGGAGAGGGGTAGAGTGCTGGATGGGTGATGGAGTTGCTTCTCGGAGATGTTGGGAGAGGCCTACTAGACAAACTGAGGGTGGAACTGCAATGTTATCAATAAGAGTGGGGATGTGTTTCTGTGTGTGCCTGTGCGTGATAGATCTGTCGGGACGCATCCATGGATGATGAAGGGGAACCATGTGTTTGGTAAGCAAACCTAACTAGATCGGTAGATCAATTGTTGTTTGTCGGAGGAAGGGAGAGACACAACTAATGAGGTAGATCGATCGATGTGTGGGTAAAAACGAGTTATAAGGACCTAGCTGGCTATATGTATAGCGAGAGATCGGTCGGTGTACGTCCATTTGTTAGAGGCAAATAAGGCCCAGCGAGACGGATAGACAGAGAGAATGGAGCTAGGAGGTGGTGCGAGAGGCCCAACTACTAGCTAGATAGGGGGAGGAGTGTGCGGTTGTGAGATCGATTAAAAGAGGGGTGAGAGTTTACACGTGTGTCTGACCATATGAGAGACACGAGGCAAGGACACATAAAGGAGGAGATTGAAGCTGTGTGTGTATGCTGTAGGCAGGCATCGCTGGAGAGGTTTATCGATCGGTGTGTGTCGGAAAGGAGTTGTGGAGACTCTGGGAGAACGACCTAAAGGAAAAAATGAATGTGCCCGGTGGATAGAATGCCGAGGGAGGGGGAGGGCGAGGAGGGCGTGTGCATGCACGAGAGAAAGTTAGTGGTAGCTACAAAGGTTAGAGGATTGTGTGGGTGTAAGAGACTAACAAAGATCATAATTTGATATGAAAGCGGATTCATATATTTGAATAGGAGATCATAGTGTTTTAAACATTGCATGCATGAATATAGCGGTGATACACGTGCTGTGCACATGTTATACCATAATGTGATAATGCATGGCGTTTGCAACTCACAGCTAAATGCCGAACAATCTAAACCATACTATACATCAAACAATCTCACATTTTATTTGAATTTGTGATAATGTGCGGCGTTTGCAGCTTACAACTAAATATCGAGCAATCTAAACAATACTATATATCGAACATTCTCACATTTTATTTGAATTTGTGGTAATGTGTGGTGTTTGCAACTCACATCTAAATACTTGTAGGCGTAGGGGGCGGGGCACCATACATAATGTGATAAACACATTATACATATGAGACATGGTTTAGATTATGAAGATCTAGCTAGAGCTAGAAATGTAATGTGATTTGAAATCAAAATAAAGTGGATTCAAAAAATCTAGTTCGAGTTCATATAGTACACATAGTTCATATGTAACTCGATACTGATCATGTGGTGTGCTGTGAAGATAATACACAAACGATGGTTTAACTTGACAATAATGATGATTGTAGATCTTATTAAAACAGAGAAACGAATTCAAATGCTTTGACTTCACAACAATCATTACTGTAGATCTTATTCAAATTTAGTTCATATTGAAGCGGTAGTATATACGTTTGGAATGCACTAAAACGTTCATTTGAGTAGTAGGTTGCATGCATTATACACGTAGCGAAATATTTTAATTGAACATAACATGAATTCAAAGTTTTGAATGACATTTGTAGTGCGCATTGATTTGGTACAGTACACGTTAGGCTTGTCCGGAAATTTCAACCCGCGCCTTGTTAGCCCGAAATATTTAAGATATATCTTTGTCTCGTTGTGCTCCGACAACTCCCTCCATCTCAACCCGCGCCTTGCTATTCCGAAATTACAACGCGCGCGAAAACTCCCACCTCCTGTGAAATCCCGACACGCGAAATGCCCGTGGTACCCCTGAACCGAAAGAACCGCCTCAAATCGGTGGGGGGTACTTTCGTAACTTACCCCACATTTCGGACAAGCGCGTCTCTAAGCCATGGTTCCCCACTGCCATCCCATCCGCCCACCCATTCGTACACCGAGGCCGCGAAAACCCGCGACGAAACCCCACACCCTGCTCCGTCCGCCACCCAGCCGGAGCTTCTTCCCCGACGACGTCGTCCACAGCAACACCTCGACGTCCCTCATCCACCGTACCGGATGAGGATCCGTCGTCGATCTCATCGTCCCGCCGGTTCAGCCACCCCGTCCTCCACCTCCAAGGAGCTGCCCCGATGTTCCCCTCGTCTTTCGCGCCACCTCCATTCCCACACCGCCGTCTTCACCTGCACCACCGGAAGAGCATCATCATCACCGTTTCCTCGGATGAAGCTGCGGCCTAATCGGCGCCACCAAAGAGGTTGTACACTAATCGCCGCATTTTCTTCTTGATTCGATCTCACGGTGCTGCCGGCGCTCGGTCCCGAGCCGACACGGCGCGGCTCCATCCACGGCGGCGTCGCCGGCCACTTCCTCCACGGCGTCGCTCCCTCGGCGGCGACGTCCACATCAGTAGGAGCTGCTGCTGCTTTAGCTCTCGCTCGCGCTGCTGCTCTGCTCTTGCTCTCGGTCCCCTGCCTGGTCTGCTCTTGCTATTGCTCTTGCTCGCGCTGCTGCTCTCGCTCTTGCTCTTGCTTGCGATGCTGCTCCGATTTGGCTACACTTCAGTCGACTGAATCGACTTTTGGGTCAGTCGATTTCCAAGGGGTGGGCTCGCCGGGGTGAAGGAAGAACCAGCCGCAGCGGGGAGGGGGGCTCGCCGGAGAGGTACCCCACTATCTATCTTAGGGTTCAGGATGGGGGCGGTGGTCGCCGGCGGTGGTGGGCGTTGGCGGGCGGTGGCGTGGGGATCGCCGGAGAAAAAGCTCGGCACGGGGGGGGGCCTAGAGGGATGGCCGGGGCGGCGGCGGACCAGCGGTGGGGAGTGTTTTCGGGCGGGCGGGGCGGCGCACCGCCGGCCGCGGGCGGCGGGGGGCTGCTGTTTGGCCGGTGGTGGCTGGCGGCTCAGGGGGGGTGGAGGTTGAAGATGAACCGCAGGCCCTTGATTTCGTATCCAACGGCTGCAAAATCGACTGACCAGAGATGAAAAAGTCAGTCGACCGACGTGTAGCCTCACCTTGCTAGTGCGTTCAGTTTCGACAGCAAAATTCAGTTTCGACAGCAAAATTCAGTTTGGACAGTTAGGTTCAGTTTCGACAGTTAAGTTCAGTTTCGACAGTTAAGTTCAGAGATGAGCGGCTGATGTATTTTACATCTAGCACTTTGTGGTTATGTATTTTACGTCATGTATTGGAGATGCTATTAGAATTCCACTCAGGTTAACGTTGTTCGTTGTCTCTCTTGTCCTGCTTCAGCCTCGGCGTCGTACAACTCACCGGAGCTGCTCCAACGACGAAACCCTCCATCACAGCGGAGCAGTACCTCGGGCTCCATCTCCAGACGCCTAAGATCTTCTTCCCCTCCTCCGACAGCAAAGTCAGCCGGAGCATCCTCACCGGCCAACCCAATCACGCTGAGATCGACATGGCTTCGCCAAAGAGGTTGTACACTTGTTGCATCTCTTTTTTACTCTACATGTTATATATATTGTCCACTGAGCACACGGATTTGTTCCTTTAGTGTCTCCTTGAAAGAAAAAACGTAGGAATTTTAATTTTCACTTGTCCTCCTTTTCAAATTCCTATTCATGAAGCACAAGACTAAGAGATAGTAGCATAATAGCATTATAACCGTACATTTTCTTGTGGTTTGACTTAATCTCACCATGCTTCTTTGCATCCTTGATGTGATCTTCCAATTGTTGTGAATCAAACACCCAGATTGGCAGAAATCCTGTGTTTTTAAATTCTCTGTTTTGCACGTGCATTCCTATCCTATTCCTGTCTATTTCCTATCCCTGCATTGTTGGAATCCTCCAATTCAAACGAGCCCTTACAGAATTACTTCTCTTACAGATAGTTGTCAAAGAAAACCTTGCGTGGTTTGTCCCGGTCCTGCTGCGCCGTCGTCCACCCCAGCTCAGCTGCTCCAACGACAGAAGGGTCCAGCAGAGCAGGGATCCGGCCTCCAGACTGTCTTTCGCCGCCTCAGATCTTCTTCCCCGCCGCTGGCAGCCATGAAAACTGCATTACCATCATCAACCGAGCAGATGACCTCGAGGACTACACGGGTCCGCAAGAGAGGTCGCACTCTTTCGTGTCTGCTTACGTTATGCATCGCTTAATATTACATGCTACTTTATCGTCCTGTTCACCGATTAGACTCTGAGTCAGCTCCAAACTAATGGTCAAACTTGAGTTTTTAAATGGTTGTGGGGTACATATCGGGGCCGCTATCAATAGTATCTATCTACTATCTGGTTAATCTCCGGTGTCTACTATGAGTTTCATGTTGGGTGGGAAACAAACAGTAAAGAAGCCATTATCTGTATTTATTAACTGAAGCCATTATCTGCCTGCTATTATTGGTTTTGGGTCTATCCACAGGTTGCTACCATCACTCTGGATTTCTGCATGCACTCCTTACATAATCTCACTATGTTTTATTCCTATGCATGACAGTTATTGTAAACAATGGAACTGAACATGTAGAGCAAAAGAGACGAGCCTTGCGTGGCAATATAATTTCATGCAGACGTCGCTCCATGGTAGGCGCAAAGGCAGCCCCCCCTCCACGCATTTCGGATTGTAATCGAGAGGAAGATATCTGTTCTGAGGGGGATTCAGAAGGAGAAGATAACTCCTATTTACCCCCTGAGGTCTTCGCTCTAACTTGGCATGCTGATGTTGGTTATATCATGCATATGGTGTCTTGCATTGCTTACTTTATACATCAAATATGTCATCTGCTTAGTTTAGACATCCTTTGTGCGAATGCCATCTGTTTAGTTTATTCATCGTTTATGTGAATTATGCAACGCCACCTTGTTTAGCCAGGCATCATATATGTGAATTTTGCAATGCCATCCTGCTTAGCCAGTCATCTTATATGTAAATTATATCAGGCCATCCTTTTTTTCGTTACATATTACATTCGTCAACAATGTTAGTACATTCAACTGCTCTTCGTGTGCATCAGCCATTTGACACGGTGATGGCAAATTCTGGAGTGAAAACAAGGTCTTCTGAGCAGACTATGCTATCTGACGAAGCGCATATCTCGCTGGTTACGGATAGCTCCTCAGAGGAGGATTCAGAGACAGATGACCAGTCCTATTCCCCCCCCCGAGGTGTATGCTCTAACTTGGCAGGGTTATGTTGCTCATATCGTGCGTATGGTGTCTCGCATTGCTATGCCATTTGATTAGTTTAGACATGCTTTGTGTGAATGCCACCTGTTCAGTGTCTAATTACCATATATGTGAATTATGCATTGCCATCTTGTTGCAAGACATTATATATGTGAATTATACAATGCTATCTTGTTGCAAAGGCATTATATATGTGAATTATGCAATGCCATGCTGTTTAGCCAATCATCATGTATGTGAATTATATCATGCTATCATTTTTTGTATTACGTGTTCCATTTGTCGACAACGTTTGTATATTCAACTACTCTTCCTGTGCATCAGCCATTTGAAGCGGTGATGGAAGTATCTGGAGTGAAAACAAGGTATTCAGAGCAGACAATGCTACCTGCTGAAGCAGACATCTTGCTGGCTACAGAGAGCTCCTCAGAGGAGGATTCAGAGACTGATGACCAGTCCTATTTCCCCCCTGAGGTCTATGCTCAAACTTGGCAGGGTTATATTACCCATGTCATGCATGTTGTCTTGCATTGCTTAGTTTTTACATCATATATAGATTGCCATCTGCTTACTTGCTTACTATATAAATCATATATTTGAATTATATCATGCCATCATGTTTACATAGTACATACACATCATCTATCTGAATTATGGCATGGCAACCCATTTAATAAAGACATCATATAGTTATATCATCTCATCATGTTTAGTGTTTACAGTCATCATATTTAGAATTATGGCATTCTATCCATGAATGTATGTGAATTATGGCATGCCAACCTATTTAATAAACACATTATATAGTTATGTCATGTCATCCTGTTTACATAGTCTCATATTTTGAACTATGTCTTTCCATCTTTTTTAGTTAGCCATCATAATGTGAAATTGTGTCATGCTATCCTGTTTAGTTAGCCATCATATATGTGAAATTGTGTCATGCTATCCTGTTTGGTTAGACAACATAAATATGAATTATTTCATGCCCTCTTTTATTCCCCACTATCCATTGCACCTGTCTATCATACAATGTCTATACTTTCAATTACTTTTCTTGTTTATCAGCCATTTGAATTGGAGAGCGTGATGGCAGTATCTAAGGGAGTAACAACACGGTCTTCAGAAAAGATAGTGCTACCAGTTGATGCAGATAGAACCACGGTTGTACTTGCCCAAGGACCAGATCCACCACACATAACCCAGACTCTCGCAGATTGTACCCCTACCCAGTTGGACAGAGAACCAGCTACACCCCTTCTAACCCCAACCCCGGCAGATAGTAACCCAGTTCCAGTTGACACAGCACCGTCTCCACCATAGAGCACCCAAACACGAGCGGTTAGTAAGGGAACTGCAGTGCCCAAAGCACGAGGACCACCACTCTGAATCCCAACTCAACGCTTAAAGGAGAAGAAGATTTGTTCTCAGGTCAGGTTCTGTAGCTATGGTTCATACTCCTTTGCTCTTGCATTACTGTATTTACTCATACCAACTATTTTCAAATTTGAAGGATGGAATTGAAACTCCAATGGCGCAACAGGTATGTTTTAAACCTGTTTCTTTAACTGGTTTGCTGTTGTAACCTGCTCTATGTTGATTTCAGTTTCAATTGAATAAACAGTTATGTTCTCATGTCATGCACATTACAAGTGTTGTTATTGCTCTATAGTTACCCACACTTATATTCTGTCTATTCTGCTTTGTCTTGAACAAATATTATTTGAACTGTGTCTCTATCTTGATTTGGCAACAAAAAGTAGAATGATATAGACCATAAAGTGACCATGGCACATAGATATATGTTTGTTTCATGTTGTTATCCTGTCCACTTTACTACTGAACTCATTTACCAAAATGAGTTTCATATACAACATGGTAAACATGTGATGTGTCTGCTTGTTTCTCTTTTAGAATGCGGACAAAATATTGGAGAACAGTACCACGTTATCCAATGGTAAAGGAAGTAATGCAGATAAGGTTCAAGATAGTGAGACATCCATGTTGGTCTCCAAGAAAGCTGATAAAAACTATCTTGACGACAGTGAGGGAACCCAAAAGTCCTGCCTTGATGTAGTGTTCGATTTACTGGCCACTACTGCTGGCACAAGCTCTTCGAACTCGCTGCCTGAATCAGTTCGTCTTCTTGAGTCTCAACTTCAAGTTGAAAGACATCGATCAGATGTGCTGCGACAGGAAGCTGAAGGACTGAGGAAGTCCCTGCAGAATTCAGATGCATATTTTCTGGTGCAACAGCAAGCACTGGAGGATTTAAGCGCCAAACAAGAGAAAGTTAATAAGCTTGCTAAGCATCTTGCCAGCATTATGGGTACCCAGGATATTGTTTCTTGAGATCTTTTGAAGTGGTTTCAGTTCTGGATTTGTTTTGCTGCGGCGTTTATTTGCACTGGTCGCCAACTTTGACAACCAGTGTATATGATATGCTGCTTTGTTCCCTATATTTGCACTGGTGGCGAACTTTGATGCCCAGTGGATGTAATATATGTAACAGCCGTGATAGCCTAGCATAAGTTGCTTGCTTATTTATTTCCTTGTTGTCTTGTTTATTTGCTTGCTTGTAGTCAGTGCAGTTCTTTTTAAAACTAGGCCACAATAACCATGGGCTAATATTTACTGTTGTGACACTGGGCCCCTACGGGCCGTAGAAACAGTAGGCCTTCTACGGGCCATAGAAACAATGGGCCTTCTACGGGCCGTAGAAACAATGGGCCTTCCACAGGCCGTAGAAACAATGGGCCTTCTACGGGCCGTATCATCAATGGGCCTTATACGGGCCGTATGACCATAACGGGCCATCGTTAATAGGCCGTATTTGATGACGCTATGAAACGGCCCAACGTATTAACGGACCACAAATGGGCTGATGTAACCATGGGCTGAATTTGGCCCACAAGCATAAAATGACAGTAACGGGCCATAAGTAAACGAATGCTGGAAATGAGACCAAGAATAAATGGGCTCTGAGAAGGCCGAAAGATAATATTTGCTGGAAACGGCCCAACTGAATAACGGGCCCTTAATGGGTATAAAGTGATATACTGTTCATTACGGGCCAGTTTCACCATGGGCCGTTAGTGGGTGTAAATTGATACACTGTTCATTGCGGGCCAGTTTCACCACGGGCTGTTAATAGGCCAAGAGTTACATAGGGCCTCATATGGACCGAAAGACATCATGGGCCATACATGGGCCAGAAGTGAAAACGGGCTGGAATCATATTGGATGGCCCAGATGATGCTACTGGGCCTAATTCAGATAGGGCGTAATGGGCCTTGGGTTAGCGGGTTGTAAATGGGCTATATGCGAACATGCCGTTAACAGGCTTTCCATGGGCCGGCCCGCCACCTTTTGACCAAGTCAAACGGGTCGGCCTTTTCACAGGAATGGGCCTCTGTTGGGCCGTGCCACGTGTCGACGTATCATAGGCGCCTTCTGTCCAATGAGTAGATGACATCTGTCCCAACGATGAGCCGACACGTGTTTCCTCCAACCAATGATGATTTTACATGTGGAAAATCCCCATTGGTCGGGGCTGTTAACGGGTTATCGGATCCAAAACCCGACCCAATAGCTTAACGGCGTTCTATTACAGTGGATGCCACGTGTCGGTCACCCTTGACGAAAGCAGTTCTGTGACGCGTGATTTATCATCATGGAAGTGGACACTTCCATGACGATAATTTTGGTAATGTCATCGAACACTTCTACGACAGCACAGGTATGACTATCTTGATTCTGTCATAAATTTGTCATGGATGTACATGCATGACAGAAAATGCGACTTACTGTGAAAAACACGTATCATCACGGAAGTGTATTTTTTTTTGTAGTGCAAGTATCCGTGGGCATGATTATACGATATGCATCACACAATCTCAGATTCATCTATTCAACCAACACAAAGTACTTCAAAGAGCGCCCCAAAGTTTCTACCGGAGAGTCAAGACGAAAATGTGTGCCAACCCCTATGCATAGGTTCATGGGCGGAACCTGCAAGTTGATCACCAAAACATACATCAAGTGGATCACGTGAATATCCCATTGTCACCACAGATAATCACGGCAAGCGATACATCAAGTGTTCTCAAATCCTTAAAGACTCAATCCGAAAAGATAACTTCAAAGGGAAAACTCAATCCATTACAAGAGAGTAGAGGGGGGAGGAACATCATAAGATCCAACTATAATAGCAAAGCTTGCGATACATCAAGATCGTGCCATAGAGAGAACATGAGAGAGAGAGAGAGAGATCAAACACATAGCTACTGGTACATACCCTTAGCCCCGAGGGTGAACTACTCCCTCCTTTTCATGGAGAGCGCCGGGATGATGAAGATGGCCACCGGTGATGGGTTCCCCCTCCGGCAGGGTGCCGGAACGGGCTCCCGAGAGGTTTTTGGTGGCTATAGAGGCTTGCAGCGGAACTCCCGATCAATTGTTCGCCTCGATGTTTTTAGGGTATATGGGAATATATAGGCGAAAGAAGTCGGTCGAGGGAGCCTCGATGGGCCCACGAGATAGGGGGGCGCGCCCGGGGGGGGGGGGGGGCGCCCCCCACCCTCGTGGTGTGACGCCCCCGATTTAATCGTACACTAATCATGCACGCAAATGTGTACGATCAAGATCAGGGACTCACGGGAAGATATCACAACACAACTCTACAAATAAAATAAGTCATACAAGCATCATAATACAAGCCAGGGGCCTCGAGGGATCGAATACAAGTGCTCGATCATAGACGAGTCAGCGGAAGCAACAATATCTGAGTACAGACATAAGTTAAACAAGTTTGCCTTAAGAAGGCTAGCACAAACTGGGATACAGATCGAAAGAGGAGCAGGCCTCCTGCCTGGGATCCTCCTAACTACTCCAGGTCGTCGTCAGCGGGCTGCACGTAGTAGTAGGCACCTCCGGTGTAGTAGGGGTCGTCGTCGACGGTGGCGTCTGGCCCCTGGACTCCAGCATCTGGTTGCGACAACCAGGTAGAAGGGAAAAGGGAAAAGAGGGAGAGAAGCAACCGTGAGTACTCATCCAAAGTACTCGCAAGCAAGGAACTAAACTACATATGCACGGGTATATGTGTAAGGAGGCCATATCAGTGGACTGAACTGCAGAAAGCCAGAATAAGAGGGGGATAGCTAGTCCTATCGAAGACTACGCTTCTGGTCACCTTCTTCTTGCAACAGGTAGAAGAGAGTAGGTCGAAGTCCTCCAAGTAGCATCTCCAAGTAACATCTCATAGCATAATCCTACCCGGCGATCCCCTCCTCATATCCCTGAGGTAGAGCGACCACCGGTTGTATCTGGCACTTGGAAGGGTGTGTTTTATTAAGTATCCGGTTCTAGTTGTCATAAGGTCAAGGTACAACTCCAAGTCGTCCTGTTACCGAAGATCACGGCTATTCGAATAGATTAACTTCCCTGCAGGGGTGCACCACATAGCCCAACACGCTCGATCCCATTTGGCCGGACACACTTTCCTGGGTCATGCCCGGCCTCGGAAGATCAACACGTCGCAGCCCCACCTAGGCAAAACAGAGAGGCCAGCACGCCGGTCTAAACCTAAGCGCGCAGGGGTCTGGGCCCATCGCCCTGAGCACACCTGCACGTTGCGAGGGCGGCCGAAAGCAGACCTAGCCTAGTGGCGTTCCAGTCCAATTCGGCGCGCGCCGCTCCGTCGCTGACGTCTGAAGTGCTTCGGCTGATACCACGACGTCGGGATACCCATAACTACTCCCACGTAGATGGTTAGTGCGTATAGGCTCGTAGCCAGACTCAGATCAAATACCAAGATCTCGTTAAGCGTGTTAAGTATCCGCGAACGCTGAACAGGGCCAGGCCCACCTGTCTCCTAGGTGGTCTCAACCTGCCCTGTCGCTCCGCCACAAAGTAACAGTCGAGGGCCGTCGGGAACCCAGGCCCACCTCTACCGGGATGGAGCCACCTGTCCTTTCAGCCCCCTCGTCAGAATCACTTGCGGGTACTCAATGAGCTGACCCGACTTTAGTCACCATCTGTATAGTATGTATGTATGTATAGCATATACCCGTGATCACCTCCCAAGTGATCACGGCCCGATAGTATAGCAAGGCAGACTGACAAGAATGTAGGGCCAATGATGATAAACTAGCATCCTATACTAAGCATTTAGGATTGCAGGTAAGGTATCAACAGGTGTAGCAACAATGTCAGGCTATGCATCAGAATAGGATCAACGGAAAGCAGTAACATGCTACACTACTCTAATGCAAGCAGTATAGAGTAGAATAGGCGATATCTGGTGATCAAGGGGGGGGCTTGCCTGGTTGCTTAGACAAGGAGGGGTCGTCGGTGACGTAGTCGTACTCGGTGGCATCAGCGTCGGTCTCGTAGTCTACCGGAGAGAAGAGGGGGAAGAAATAATGAATACAGAGCAAACAAAGCATCACAAAATATAACAAGGCAATACGCGGTGTTCGGTGTGCCCTAACGCGGTATAAGGTGGTACTGGTCAAGGGGGAATCATCCGGGAAAGTATTCCCGGTGTTTCGTGTTTTCGGGCAGAGGAGCCGGAGGGGAAAAGTTGCGGGTTCGATAGGTTAGGGGGGTGTGGCGGACGAACGGACTGCGTATCCGGAATCGTCTCGTCGTTCTGAGCAACTTTCGTGTTGAAAATATTTTAATCCGAGTTACGGATTAAAAGATATGATTTTCTAAAGATTTTATGAATTTTCTGGAATTTATTTAATTATTTAATTAATTCGAAAATGAATTAATGACATCAGCATGATGTCATGCTGACATCAGCAGTCAACAGAGTTGACTGGTCAACCTGAACAGGTGGGTCCCGCATGTCATTCACTATTAACTTATTAACCTAATCAAAGTTTAACTAACCTTAGTTAATTAAGTTAATTAATGATTAGTGTTAATTAATTCAGAATTAATTAGTTTAATTAATTACCCAATTAATTTAACTAATGATTAGGGTTAATTAATCCGGAATTAACTAGATTAATTAATTGCTTAATTAATTAATTAATTAATTAATTAGCTAATTAATTTAATTCATTTCTATTTCCATTTTAGCTTCTGTTTTTATTTAAAACGTTCTTTGTTTTCTGTTTTTTTTTATTTGGGGGTGGGGGTGGGGGCCCCCACGTCAGTGGCCTGAGGCCAAACGGGCGGTGGGTGCGGGCGACGCGGGCGTTGCCCGAATCGGGCACGAACCAGGGCCGGTCGGGGCGCGACCCAGGGGCGGATCGGGGGCGCCCGAGGCACGGGGCCGGCGCGGCCGAGGCCACGACGCGGCCGCCGGCGGCGAGCGACGCCGGCGAGTCGGGGAGGGCGAACGGGGTGGGGGCTCGGGCCGGGGCCGAGCGTCGTGCGCGGGGGGGGGGTGTGGCGCGTCGGTGCGCAGCCGCGGGGGGGCCGAGCCGGCGACGGGGCCGGTCGGGGGCCACGGCGACGAGCGGGAGGGAGCCGGAGGGGGGCGTCGGTGCGGCGCGGAGGCCGGAACCGTCGCCGATGGGGGAGGGGGAAGAGAGGGGGCGAGAGGGGAGCCTCACAGGGGGAGGCAGGGGCTCGGCCGGTGGGCTCGATGGGGGGCGGGGAAGACCGTTGGGGAGGGGGTCGGGGGAGCGCGCCGGCGACGGGGCGGCGAGGCCGAGCCGCGGCGGCGGAGGCCGCGCGGGCTCGGGGGGGCGACGGAGGGGAGGGAGGGGAGCCTCCGGGCGGCGTCGGAGGAGGAGGGGAGGCCCGGGGCCGCGGTGGGCGGCGGGGGTCGGCGGCGAGGTGGGAGTGGCGCGGCGGGGTGGTCCGGTCGGGGGGGTGGTCTCCGCCCCCGATCCAATCGGGGAGAGGAGAGGGGCGAGGGGGCGCGGGGGGGGGGGGGAGTGCGGTCGGTGGCTAGGGTTATCCGCAGGGGTGGGGGGGTTATGCGGCCGGCGGCTGGGCCGGTGGGCCGGCCCATGGGGGGGGGAGGGGAATGGGCCAAAAGGGGGAGTGGGGAGGGGGCCGGCTGGCTGGGCCAGGGGGGGGTTATCCCCCTCTCTTTTATTTTGCTTTTCATTTATTATTTTCCTTTTCTGTTATTGGTTTATTTAAAATGCTCTGGCATTTTGTAAAAATTATTGCACCCCACCAATATTAGGTTAGTTATTTTAGAAAACCCCAGAACATTTTAGAACTTATTTTCGGAACTCGTTATCATTTGTTTTAGTTTTAAATTTTGTTTTAGGACGGGTCCGAATTAACGAGAGGTTATTTAACCGAACCGGGACGATTACTGTAGCATAACCACCCGGGCGTTACAAATCTCCTCCACTACAAGAAATCTCGTCCCGAGATTTAAGAGAGGGGTAAGGGGGAAGGTTCTGGTTACGAAATTCTAGCGAGTGTTCTCGGTCTTGGTTGCTCTTCTTGAAGAGGTCGATCCATTACATTGACATCTTCATTTCTCTGATTCAGGTCATCATGGTGATGTCGTCCTTTGCTTCCTTTGCTTCAGGATCTCCAACGTACTTACGACTAGGTAAGGGGCAGCTTGACTACGACAGAATGCTTGTGAGGGATACAACCTGGGGGTTAACCCATGAATTAGTATAAGATTATCTCTTGAGTCGAACATATCGAATACATCAAGAGTAAGGTACGAAGGTACAATAAGAGGTTCCAAGTGGATAGATAGTTGCTCGAAGTCTGAACCAGAGTGAGTAAGGGTTTCAGAGCAGCGAGAGTAAGTATTTGCGTCTGATACCAGAATAGAGCATTAGGAAGGTGGCCCGTGAATAAAATACGAAGCCAAGCACGAGGAATAACTTCGACAATAGGGTGTATAGGAGAGTCAGGTTTCGATCCAGTGGACCTGTGGGTTATGGGCCCACCATGTGGGTTAGAAGTAGGAAGGGCGGAGACGTCTTGCGTGATCATGCAAGCTAGGCATGTCAGGGGGGGGTAGCCTGTCAATTATGTCGGCGGCAACGTCGATACCAAGGGCGAGGGACGAAGAGAACTACTTTCCTGCTCGTTCAACGAGGCGGACCAATAGGCAAAGTTCTCATCCATCGGTGGTTACCGGAATGTCATCAACAATAATAACAGGGTCTTACTAACAGAGTTTGTACATCGGGGTGTTTGCACAAGCAGTGGATTATTACTGCTTATATCATATAGTTCATAGCAAAGGTCTAAACGAACCAATGGAAGGAAAATATGATCATCAGATTAAACAGAACAATGGAAAGGAAAATGTGTTTAAACACATATTTCAGGGGTATATCCTTCCTAATGACAAGCAGAGCATGATATCCATGACAGGATATAAAGTAGAAAACCATTTAGGTAAGGGGGAAGGAATCTCATGATATTACCCATACAACGGTGTTAGGTTAAGTGATAAATAGAATTTAGCATCGTGCTTCAAATGTTCCTGTTGAAAATCGGAGTACCCTTGACATGCTTCGAGATAGCAGTGACATGGTCTTCAGGTGAAGATCAGACTTTGGAAACACGAAGGATCCATCAAGAATAACTTGTAGAATAAGTCTTACAATTTCCTCATGGATGAATGGATAACCTTGCTGAAAAGGAATCTATAATGATAGGTCCTCCAGCCAGGGGGGGTGCTAGGCATGACATCATGTTACCGGGTCATCAAAGGATCAAGATCATAACTCTTGGAAAGTTGTCCCAGCCATCATATCTGACCGAGATTCAGATCCGATTGGTGTCATGATACCTCATACTCAGGATGTCCGAGAAGAAAAGGTGCAACACAAATTGACGAGGTGACATTGTAAGATCCTCGGGGAAATGAACTATGAAGTGATTTCCTGAAACAATAGTTCATCATTAAACCAAGGAGAGAAGGAGGTGGCTGATGGGCTCGGCGATAATCCATCGAGATTTCTGACAAGATGGATTTCCACAATTATGTGAACAAGGAGATAACATTTGTCAGATCAAATGGTATAATGATGTATGCTCGAGGAAACATACTCAATTAAACATTGGTTGAAAGGTGCACCCGAATATGTGTTGGGTTGCACGATCAATGTTAGAGTGGTGACTTGACGAACAAAAGAATTAGAATGAAACTTGACCATTACTACAAAGCAATAGGGTTGCTAGAAGCTTGAATTCACACCTCATAGTTCAAATGTCGGTATTCCGGTTAGAAACAACACGGGTAACAAGAAAGAATGGTGAGGGTGAGAACTATCACCATACCAAGAACTCTTAAGAGGTGGAGTAATCCTCAAGACCTTCTTGACATAAAAGATGGTAATACTCCATGGTAAAGAAGAACAAATGCTAGGTAGCAAGGAACTCGAGGTATAACACAGAACAAAAACAAGTTTTTGTTGGAGGGAACACAATAAAGAGGTCGATGACAACACAAATCATCGAGGGCAAGGATGGTATTTTACATCATTAATTCAATTGGTATCCTGGAAGAGCATCAGAATGTAGATGGTGATCATGACACATTTGTCGAGAGATTCCACGAAGATGTAATCGATCCGCGATCACGTCAAGTCAAAAGAATGATGAAGCAAGAGGTTATTGGAACCATAGGTACGACACAAACTTGAAATCAAGATTGTTGCTCAAGGCGAGCTGATATGACGAGGAAGATCGACGTAAGCTTAGCTCATTGTCATTAGTTGTGCTCCGGGATTTAAGGACCAGGTTGCACAGTTAAAATTTAGCATGGTAATGATATGGCCGATCAAGCTAGGAATGACATGATCGGGTACAAACTCATAAGTAAAGAATATTAGTAAGAGTTGTTGAACCGTAATGCGGACTCGGTTCAGTTATCGGTGTCTTTGAGTGTTTAATAACTCAGAGCCCGTGAAAAATTGGAATCAGTGGAAAGGTAGCACTTGATGAAGAACTCATAAGAAGTTATGCAGTTCCATGATAATCTCGAGATACCAGGGGGTAATACTCGACACAAGATCAAAGTAAAGGTTGGAATGGTGTATTGATCCATAGAAGACAATTGTTTTAACTTGTCCGAGAAGTGAGATCAAAGAAGAACAATCATGGTCGAAACCACGGTTGCAAGGGATCAATTCACAGATACCATATGTTAGTTATCAAGGAAATAGTTATTGTTACAAGAAGCTTCCATGATAGGATATACATCGCGTCCATGGGCATGAACACAAAGTTCAAGGTCGACTCCCACTTCCTCAATGCATAACCTTCCATTCACTTCTCGCTTTGATAAAGGCATTAGTGTTGAAAGTTTTACCTGGTGAAATACCAGATGAGTATGACTCGTGAAATCTTCCGAGTTCACACATATTAAGGGAGGCATAGGTTCAACCCATCGGGGCATCTTAGAATCCTATACCAGAATTTTTTTTAGAAGTAATTAACTCAAGCTCGAAGGCAGAGCATGGTTGAGAAAGCAGACGATACAATTTACCAAAGGCATTATGTATCCGAGAAAAAGGCTCACAAGTTTATTGAATATGAAGGGCGTTGTCAGATAAAATCCAACAAAGGAGCTGGTGGTCCACAAGGGATCTGACGTGATCATCGGTACTCAACTAGAGGAAGCAGATTATAGAAACAACTGACTAACTCAATTGTCAAATGCAAAGGAATTATGATTTCCAAATCAAGGGATCAGAAGCAATGCTCTGAGTAGGGATGGATAAGTTGAATAGCCTTAGGGTACAATCAATGACAATTGGATTGGTCGAGAACCAATTCCAGTTAAAAGAATGGCAGCTTAGCCGGAGAAGTAATTTATAATGATCAATGATGATTGCGTGCATTCGCAAACATATTGAGTCAACAGACTCAAAATGATAATGACAAGGAATGTCATTAAGACTACGAGACTTATGGGATTAACCATAATGCGAGCAAGCAAGAATTTCAAGAGGCAAAGGCTCCAGAGGATTTTCGGAAGATCGAATAGTATTTTGAAGACTTTTGTGAAACTCATGAACAACTAGGGATGAGCGGATACTTGACAAGTGCGGGGATTTATTTAAAGGGGTATTCATGTGGCAAAGAACTGCTAGGCAGTAGGCACGAAGTATTCTCGGAACAATAGAGAAAACTTCGGGTATCTTGTAATAACAAGAATAATGGAGAATGATCGTAAGAATGGCAAGTGTAAGTAGTTATCCATAAGGATTTATCGGTGGTCGGAAATAGCAAAAGTGATGGGCACAAAGTCTCGAGAGAATATCAAAGAGTATCTCCGAAATCTTCTGGTGCAGTCGGTGACCATCTGGACTGAAGGGGCTCTCCGGGAGAAAGTATTTTCGAGAACCTAAAGTTAGTTTTTTGTAAAAATCGTTTAACCCGAATAGAAGAGGGTTCAGAATCCCAGAGTAAAGGTCGAGGAATAAAAGATCCTAATACCTCCCGATGGCGACGTGGGCCCATGGGCCACACAGCCAAGTTAGTAAAAGTTTTTCAACGACTAGACTCGACTTCGGCCAAGGAGTTGGAAAGGGGGATTCCTACAGGCAGTCGGCTCTGATACCAACTTGTGACGCCCCCGATTTAATCGTACACTAATCATGCACGCAAATGTGTACGATCAAGATCAGGGACTCACGGGAAGATATCACAACACAACTCTACAAATAAAATAAGTCATACAAGCATCATAATACAAGCCAGGGGCCTCGAGGGCTCGAATACAAGTGCTCGATCATAGACGAGTCAGCGGAAGCAACAATATCTGAGTACAGACATAAGTTAAACAAGTTTGCCTTAAGAAGGCTAGCACAAACTGGGATACAGATCGAAAGAGGAGCAGGCCTCCTGCCTGGGATCCTCCTAACTACTCCAGGTCGTCGTCAGCGGGCTGCACGTAGTAGTAGGCACCTCCGGTGTAGTAGGGGTCGTCGTCGACGGTGGCGTCTGGCCCCTGGACTCCAGCATCTGGTTGCGACAACCAGGTAGAAGGGAAAAGGGAAAAGAGGGAGAGAAGCAACCGTGAGTACTCATCCAAAGTACTCGCAAGCAAGGAACTAAACTACATATGCACGGGTATATGTGTAAGGAGGCCATATCAGTGGACTGAACTGCAGAAAGCCAGAATAAGAGGGGGATAGCTAGTCCTATCGAAGACTACGCTTCTGGTCACCTTCGTCTTGCAACAGGTAGAAGAGAGTAGGTCGAAGTCCTCCAAGTAGCATCTCCAAGTAACATCTCATAGCATAATCCTACCCGGCGATCCCCTCCTCATATCCCTGAGGTAGAGCGACCACCGGTTGTATCTGGCACTTGGAAGGGTGTGTTTTATTAAGTATCCGGTTCTAGTTGTCATAAGGTCAAGGTACAACTCCAAGTCGTCCTGTTACCGAAGATCACGGCTATTCGAATAGATTAACTTCCCTGCAGGGGTGCACCACATAGCCCAACACGCTCGATCCCATTTGGCCGGACACACTTTCCTGGGTCATGCCCGGCCTCGGAAGATCAACACGTCGCAGCCCCACCTAGGCAAAACAGAGAGGCCAGCACGCCGGTCTAAACCTAAGCGCGCAGGGGTCTGGGCCCATCGCCCTGAGCACACCTGCACGTTGCGAGGGCGGCCGAAAGCAGACCTAGCCTAGTGGCGTTCCAGTCCAATTCGGCGCGCGCCGCTCCGTCGCTGACGTCTGAAGTGCTTCGGCTGATACCACGACGTCGGGATACCCATAACTACTCCCACGTAGATGGTTAGTGCGTATAGGCTCGTAGCCAGACTCAGATCAAATACCAAGATCTCGTTAAGCGTGTTAAGTATCCGCGAACGCTGAACAGGGCCAGGCCCACCTGTCTCCTAGGTGGTCTCAACCTGCCCTGTCGCTCCGCCACAAAGTAACAGTCGAGGGCCGTCGGGAACCCAGGCCCACCTCTACCGGGATGGAGCCACCTGTCCTTTCAGCCCCCTCGTCAGAATCACTTGCGGGTACTCAATGAGCTGACCCGACTTTAGTCACCATCTGTATAGTATGTATGTATGTATAGCATATACCCGTGATCACCTCCCAAGTGATCACGGCCCGATAGTATAGCAAGGCAGACTGACAAGAATGTAGGGCCAATGATGATAAACTAGCATCCTATACTAAGCATTTAGGATTGCAGGTAAGGTATCAACAGGTGTAGCAACAATGTCAGGCTATGCATCAGAATAGGATCAACGGAAAGCAGTAACATGCTACACTACTCTAATGCAAGCAGTATAGAGTAGAATAGGCGATATCTGGTGATCAAGGGGGGGGCTTGCCTGGTTGCTTAGACAAGGAGGGGTCGTCGGTGACGTAGTCGTACTCGGTGGCATCAGCGTCGGTCTCGTAGTCTACCGGAGAGAAGAGGGGGAAGAAATAATGAATACAGAGCAAACAAAGCATCACAAAATATAACAAGGCAATACGCGGTGTTCGGTGTGCCCTAACGCGGTATAAGGTGGTACTGGTCAAGGGGGAATCATCCGGGAAAGTATTCCCGGTGTTTCGTGTTTTCGGGCAGAGGAGCCGGAGGGGAAAAGTTGCGGGTTCGATAGGTTAGGGGGGTGTGGCGGATGAACGGACTGCGTATCCGGAATCGTCTCGTCGTTCTGAGCAACTTTCGTGTTGAAAATATTTTAATCCGAGTTACGGATTAAAAGATATGATTTTCTAAAGATTTTATGAATTTTCTGGAATTTAATTAATTATTTAATTAATTCGAAATGAATTAATGACATCAGCATGATGTCATGCTGACATCAGCAGTCAACAGAGTTGACTGGTCAACCCTGACAGGTGGGTCCCGCATGTCATTCACTATTAACTTATTAACCTAATCAAAGTTTAACTAACCTTAGTTAATTAAGTTAATTAATGATTAGTGTTAATTAATTCAGAATTAATTAGTTTAATTAATTACCCAATTAATTTAACTAATGATTAGGGTTAATTAATCCGGAATTAACTAGATTAATTAATTGCTTAATTAATTAATTAATTAATTAATTAGCTAATTAATTTAATTCATTTCTATTTCCATTTTAGCTTCTGTTTTTATTTAAAACGTTCTTTGTTTTCTGTTTTTTTTATTTGGGGGTGGGGGTGGGGGCCCCCACGTCAGTGGCCTGAGGCCAAACGGGCGGTGGGTGCGGGCGACGCGGGCGTTGCCCGAATCGGGCACGAACCAGGGCCGGTCGGGGCGCGACCCAGGGGCGGATCGGGGGCGCCCGAGGCACGGGGCCGGCGCGGCCGAGGCCACGACGCGGCCGCCGGCGGCGAGCGACGCCGGCGAGTCGGGGAGGGCGAACGGGGTGGGGGCTCGGGCCGGGGCCGAGCGTCGTGCGCGGGGGGGGGGGGGGGTGTGGCGCGTCGGTGCGCAGCCGCGGGGGGGCCGAGCCGGCGACGGGGCCGGTCGGGGGCCACGGCGACGAGCGGGAGGGAGCCGGAGGGGGGCGTCGGTGCGGCGCGGAGGCCGGAACCGTCGCCGACGGGGGAGGGGGAAGAGAGGGGGCGAGAGGGGAGCCTCACAGGGGGAGGCAGGGGCTCGGCCGGTGGGCTCGATGGGGGGCGGGGAAGACCGTTGGGGAGGGGGTCGGGGGAGCGCGCCGGCGACGGGGCGGCGAGGCCGAGCCGCGGCGGCGGAGGCCGCGCGGGCTCGGGGGGGCGACGGAGGGGAGGGAGGGGAGCCTCCGGGCGGCGTCGGAGGAGGAGGGGAGGCCCGGGGCCGCGGTGGGCGGCGGGGGTCGGCGGCGAGGTGGGAGTGGCGCGGCGGGGTGGTCCGGTCGGGGGGGTGGTCTCCGCCCCCGATCCGATCGGGGAGAGGAGAGGGGCGAGGGGGCGCGGGGGGGGGGGGGGAGTGCGGTCGGTGGCTAGGGTTATCCGCAGGGGTGGGGGGGTTATGCGGCCGGCGGCTGGGCCGGTGGGCCGGCCCATGGGGGGGGGAGGGGAATGGGCCAAAAGGGGGAGTGGGGAGGGGGCCGGCTGGCTGGGCCAGGGGGGGGTTATCCCCCTCTCTTTTATTTTGCTTTTCATTTATTATTTTCCTTTTCTGTTATTGGTTTATTTAAAATGCTCTGGCATTTTGTAAAAATTATTGCACCCCACCAATATTAGGTTAGTTATTTTAGAAAACCCCAGAACATTTTAGAACTTATTTTCGGAACTCGTTATCATTTGTTTTAGTTTTAAATTTTGTTTTAGGACGGGTCCGAATTAACGAGAGGTTATTTAACCGAACCGGGACGATTACTGTAGCATAACCACCCGGGCGTTACACGTGGCCACCTCGAAGCTTCCTTGACTTGAACTCCAAGTCTCCTGGATCGCGTCCGTTCCAAAATAACGCTCCCAAAGGTTTCATTCCGTTTGGACTCCTTTTGATATTCCTTTTCTTCGAAACACTGAAATAGGCAATAAAACAACAATATGGGCTGGGCCTCCGGTTAATAGGTTAGTCCCAAAAGTAATATAAAAGTGTGTAATAAATCCCGTAAACATTCAAAACAGATAATAAAATAGCATGAATGCTTCATAAATTGTAGATACGTTGGAGACGTATCAATGTTCTAACCTAGACAAGTTGTCTGCAATGGGGTTCTCAGCTCCCTTTCTATTAATAATATGCAAATCAAATTCTTGTAGCAAGAGAACCCATCTAATAAGTCTAGGTTTAGCATCTTTCTTTTCCATAAGATATTTAATAGAAGCATGATCAGTGTGAACAGTTACTTTGGAATCAACAATATAAGGTGTGAACTTATCACGAGCAAATACAACTGCTAAAAATTCTTTTTCAGTAGTAGCATAATTTCTCTGGGCACTATCTAGAGTTTTACTAGCATATTGGATAACATTTAATTTCTTATCAACTCTTTGCCCTAGAACATCACCTACATCATAATCACTAGCATCACACATAATTTCAAAGGGTAAATTCCAATCAAGTGGCTGAACAATAGGTGCAGAAATCAAGGCTTTCTTAAGTATTTCAAATGCTTCTACACAATCATCATCAAAGAAAAAAGGAACATCTTTTTGTAAGAGATTAGTCAGAGGCCTAGAAATTTTTTAGAAGTCTTTAATGAACCTCCTATAAAACCCGGCATGACCAAGGGAACTTCTTATACCTTTGATGTTGTTAGGACATGGCATCTTTTCAATAGAATCAACTTTAGCTTTATCAACTTCAATACCTCTTTCAGAAATTCTATGCCCGAAGACAATACCTTCATTAACCATATAGTGGCACTTCTCCCAATGCAAGACAAGATTAGTTTCTTCACATCTCCGCAAGACTCAATCAAGGTTGCTTAAGCAATCATCAAAAGAAGTTCCATACACGGAGAAATCATCCATGAAAACATCAACAATCTTTTGACAAAAGTCAGAGAATATAGCAGTCATACATCTTTGAAAAGTAGCAAGTGCATTACATAAACCAAAAGGCATACGTCTATAAGCAAAGGTACCGAAAGGGCAAGTAGAAGTGGTCCTATCCTGATCCTCTTTTGACACAGGTATTTGAGAGAAACTAGAATAACCATCTAGAAAGCAAAAATGTGTATGTTTGGATAGTCTTTCTAGCATTTGATCAATAAAAGGTAGAGGGTAATGATCTTTTCTAGTATCTTTATTTAATTTACGGAAATCAATTACCATTCTATAACCTATAACTATTCTTTGTGGGATCAATTCATCCTAATCATTAGGAATAACAGTAATACCTCCCTTCTTAGGGACACAATGGATAGGACTTACCCACTGACTATCAGCAACATGATAAATTATACCTGCCTCCGGAAGCTTTAGTATTTCATTTCTTACCACTTCTTTCATCTTAGGATTTAACCGTCGTTGGTGATCAACAACTGGTTTAGCATCTTTCTCTGGCTTTATTTTGTGCTGGCATAGAGTGGGACTAATGCCCTTAAGATCATCAAGAGTATATCCAATAGCAGCACGGTGCTTCTTCATTCAATAATTTCTCTTCTTCATGCTCTCAAAGGCTACAGGATATATCTTATTTTCATCAAGATAAGCATATTTAAGAGTACCAGGTAATTCTTTAAGCTCAAACACGGGATCACCCTTGGGTGGAGGAGGATCCCCTAGGATTCAACAGGAAAGTTGTGTTTCAAAATAGGTCCCTGTTTAAAGAATACTTCATCTATTTCCCTTCTTTCATTCATAAACATATCATTTTCATGGTCTAGCAAGTATTTTTCTAAAGGATCACTAGGAGGCACGAAAATAGAAGCAAGACCAATAATTTCATATTTACTAGCCAATTCTTTATCATGGGGTTGTCTACAAAATTTAGCAAAATTAAAGTCATGAGACATATCCCCTAACCCAACAGTAACAATATCCTTTCCGCAGTCTATCCTAGCATTAACAGTATTCAAGAAGGGTCTACCAAATATAATGGGACAAAAGTCATCTTGCCGGGAACCAAGAACAAGAAAATCAGTAGGATATTTCATTTTCCCACACAAGACTTCAACATCTCTAACAATCCCAATTGGTGAAATAGTATCTCTATTGGCAAGCTTAATAGTAACATCAATACCTTCTGTTTCAGCGGGTGTGATATCATGCATAATTTCTTCGTATAAGGAATGAGGTATTGCACTCGCACTAGCACCCATATCACATAAGCCATGATAACAATGATCTCCTATTTTAACAGAAACAACAGGCATGCCAACAACAGGTCTATGTTTATTTTTAGTATCGGGTCTAGCAAATCTAGCAGCTTCATCACAGAAGTAAATAACATGCCCATCAATATTATCGACCAAGAGATCTTTAACCATAGCAATACTAGATTCAACTTTAATTTCCTCAGGGGGTGTAAGTGTTCTAGCATTACTCTTACGAACCACAGTTGAAGCTTTAGCATGATCCTTTATTCTAACAGGGAAAGGTGGTATCTCAATATAAGCAGTAGGAACAATAGGATCAACATTATAAGTAATAGTCTTTTCTTCAACTTTAATAGGTTCTACTACTTTTACTTCAATGGGATGATGATATTTAAACCACTTCTCCTTAGGGAGATCAACATGAGTAGCAAATGATTCACAGAATGAAGCTACTATCTCATAGTCAAGTCCATATTTAGTGCTAAATTCATGAAAAGCATCGGTATCCATAAAAGATTTAACACAATCAAACTTAGGTGTTATACCTGACTCCTTACCTTCGTCGAGCTCCCAATCTTCTCATTTAATTCTTTCCAATAAATCCCATCTGAATTCAATAGTCTTCATCATAAAAGAACCAGTGCAAGAAGAGTATCGAGCATGGAGCGATTATTGAGAGAAAGCCGAGCATAAAATTTTGAATAACAATTTCTATTGAGAGCTCATAATTGGGGCATGAATATAACATTAACTTAAGCCTCCCCCAAGCTTTAGAAATACTTTCTCCTTCGCGAGGCCAAAAATTATATATATAATTACGATCATGATGAACCAGATGCATAGGATAAAACTTCTGATGAAATTCCAATTTCAATCGATTGTAGTTCCATGATCCAATATCATCACATAGCCTAAACCATGTAAATGCCTTTCCCTTCAAAGATAAAGGGAAGATCTTCTTATTGATAACATCCTTGGGCATACCTACAAGCTTAAATAATCCACAAACTTCATCCACATAGAATAGGTGCATATCGGGATGTAATGTTCCATCTCCTGTAAAAGGATTAGCTAGCAGTTTCTCTATCATACCCGCAGGAATTTCAAAGTAAACATTTTCAGTAGGTTCAGTAGGTTGAGGAGCAACTCTTTGTTCTTCTGGTCAGGGTGAAGATACCCCAAACAAGCCCGACAAAGGATTATTTTCCATAGAAATAAGTAACAGTAAATTTCAGCACACTATATAAATTTTTCCTTACCAAATTCCACCTACCAAAGGCGCTTCACACCCCGGCAACGGTGCCAGAAAAGAGTCTTGACGACCCACAAGTATAGGGGATCTATCGTAGTCCTTTCGATAAGTAAGAGTGTCGAACCCAACAAGGAGCAGAAGGAAATGAAAAGCAGTTTTCAGTAAGGTATTCTCTGCAAGCACTGAAATTATCGGTAACAGATAGTTTTGTGATAAGATAGTTCGTAACGGGTAACAAGTAACAAAGGTAACAAGGTGCAGTAAGGTGGCCCAATCCATTTTGTAGCAAAGGACAAGCCTGGACAAACTCTTATATAAAGCAAAGCGCTCCCGAAGACACATGGGAATTATCGTCAAGCTAGTTTTCATCATGCTCATATGATTCGCGTTCGGTACTTTGATAATTTGATATGTGGGTGGACCGGTGCTTGGGTACTGCCCTTCCTTGGACAAGCATCCCACTTATCATTAACCCCTCTCGCAAGCATCCGCAACTATGAAAGAAGAATTAAGGTAAACCTAACCATAGCATGAAACATATGGACCCAAATCAGCCCCTTATGAAGCACCGCATAAACTAGGGTTTAAACTTCTGTCACTCTAGCAACCCATCATCTACTTATTACTATCCAATGCCTTACCCTAGGCCCAAACAATGGTGAAGTGTCATGTAGTCGACGTTCACATAACACCACTAGAGGATAAGACAACATACATCTCATCAAAATATCGAACGAATACCAAATTCACATGACTACTTATAACAAGACTTCTCCCATGTCCTCAAGAACAAACGTAACTACTCACAAATCATATTCATGTTCATAATCAGAGGGGTATTAATATGCATAAAGGATCTGAACATATGATCTTCCACCGAATAAACCAACTAGCATCAACTACAAGGAGTAATCAACACTACTAGCAACCCACAGGTACCAATCTGAGGTTTTGAGACAAAGATCGGATACAAGAGATGAACTAGGGTTTGAGAGGAGATGGTGCTGGTGAAGATGTTGATGGAGATTGACCCCCTCTCGATGATAGGAGCGATGGTGATGATGATGGCGACAATTTCCCCCTCACGGAGGGATGTTTCCCCGGCAGAATAGCTCCACCGGAGCCCTAGATTGGTTCCACCAAGGTTCCGCCTCGTTATGGCGGCGCTTCATCTCGAAAGCTTCCTTGTGATTTTTTCCAGGGCAAAAGACACCATATAGTAGAAGATGGGCATCGGGGGCTGCCAGGTGGCACACAAGGCAGGGGGCGCGCCCTCCACCCTCGTGGACAGTGGGTGGCCCCCCTCTGGTGCTTTCTTCACCCAATATTTTTAATATATTCCAAAACTGACTTTCATGGAGTTTCAGGACTTTTAGAGTTGTGCGGAATAGGTCACTAATATTTGCTCCTTTACCAACCCAGAATTCCAGCTGCTGGTATTCTCCCTCTTCATGTAAACCTTGTAAAATAAGAGAGAAAAGGCATAAGTATTGTGACACAATGTGTAGTAACAGCCCTTATTGCAATAAATATTGATACAAAAGCATGATGAAAAATGGATGCATCAGCTTTGTGTAAGCTAATGGCAAAAACCTTCTTTGGCCTCAGCTAGCAGACGGCAAAGAGCTAGCTGACGGCAAAGATCCTGAATCTAGTAGTGGTTACGACAGTATGTCAATATAGATATATCCAAGGGGGTTTTCCATTTTGCGAGGCAGGTGCCACCAAAGTTGTGCATTGTGTATTTAAACATCACACACCACCCTTTTCATTCATATATATTTAGGCCACATGCTAGTGTGGTTGTCTTCTAACCCTCTCACGTTTTTTGATGCGAAGACTCGGATGACGCTCAACGGACACGGGTGTACTGGATTAACCGTGTGCGATGCAAGTGCATTGTGAAATCACCACAACTTCGCATGCATGAGCAAGGGTGTAGGTAGTGGATTAACCGTGTTTGATGCTAGTGCGCTGTGAAATCACCACGACTACGCAAGCATGAGCAAGGGTGTAGGTGGTGGCTTAACCATGTGTGATGCAAGTGCGTAGTGAATCACCACAACTGCGCAAGTGCGAGTAAGGGTGGAGCTAGTGGCTTAACCGTGTGGGGTGCAAGTGCGTTGTGAAATCACAACGACTGCGCAAGCGAGAGCAAGGGTGGTACTGGCTTAACCGTGTGCGATGCAAGTGCGTTGTGAATCACCACGACTGTGGAAGCATGAGCAAGGGTGGTACTGGCTTAACCGTGTGCGATGCTAGTGCACTGTAAAATCACCACCTGTGCAAGCTAAAGTTGGGTAGTTTATTTAGGATGAATTACACGTCTACGTCTAAAAATTAGGACCAACTGTGTGTGATAGACCAGCCAGCTAGAAATCTAAAAGCAAACTACCCGCCTTGAGCGATGCAAGAATCGACGGTTCCGTCGCTTTTCCATATTACCAGACATGCATATTCTTATTAGCCCATGTGTGATCTTGGGTACTCCCGCCCCGCATCAATTCCTTTACCCAAATTTTAGTAGCCGTGATATTTCAATCCTCGCCCCACACCTCCACCACCGACCTTATAGTGAAATTCCAGTAGCCGAGGCATTTGAACCGTCGCCCTCCCTCGTCCACCACCATCTCCACCCACCATTACTAAAAAAATAGTAGTCGAGGCATATCCTCAAACACCACCACCCCTCCATAGTTGCCCCCTCGAACCCTAGCTCGTCGCCACCGCCGCCAACCCCTGTCGGTCTGCCCGTGCCTCCTGATATGTCTCCAACGTATGTACTTTTCCAAACACTTTTGCCCTTGTTTTGGACTCTAACTTGCATGATTTGAATGAAACTAACCCGGACTGATGCTGTTTTCAGCAGAACTGCCATGATGTTGTTTTATGTGTAGAAAAGAAAGGTTCTCGGAATGTCCTAAAAATCCACGAAGGCACTTTTTGGAAAATATAAAAAATACTAGCGAAAGAATCAAGACCTGGGGGGCCACACCCTGTCCACGAGGGTGGGGGACGCGCCCCCACCCCCTGGGCGCGCCCCCCTGTCTCGTGGGCCCCCTGGACCTCCACCGACCTCAACTCCAACTCCATATATTCACGTTCGGGGAGAAAAAAATCAGAGAGAAAGTTTCATCGCGTTTTACGATACGGAGCTGCCGCCAAGCCCTAATCTCTCTCGGGAGGGCTGATCTGGAGTTTGTTCGGGGCTCCGGAGAGGGGGATTTGTCGCTGTCGTCATCATCAACCATCCTCCATCACCAATTTCATGATGCTCACCGCCGTGCGTGAGTAATTCCATCGTAGGTTTGCTAGACGGTGATGGGTTGGATGAGATTTACCATGTAATCAAGTTAGTTTTGTTAGTGTTTGATCCCTAGTATCCACTATGTTCTAAGATTGATGTTGCTATGTCTTTGCTATGCTTAATGCTTATCACTAGGGCCCGAGTGCCATGATTTCAGATCTGAACCTATTATGTTTTCATGAATATATGTGTGTTCTTGATCCTATCTTGCAAGTCTATAGTCACCTATTAATTGTTATGATCTGACAACCCCGAAGTGACAATAATCGGGATACTTCTCGGTGATGACCATAGTTTGAGGAGTTCATGTATTCACTATGTGCTAATGCTTTGTTCAAGTTCTCTATTAAAAGGAGGCCTTAATATCCCTTAGTTTCCGCTAGGACCCCGCTGCCACGAGAGGGTGGGACAAAAGATGTCATGCAAGTTCTTTTCCATAAGCATGTATGACTATTTACGGAATACATGCCTACATTACATTGATGAATTGGAGCTAGTTCTGTGTCACCCTATGTTATAGCTATTACATGAGGAATCGCATCCTGCATAATTATACATCACTGATCCATTGCCTACGACCTTTTCACATATTGTTCTTCGCTTATTTACTTTTCCGTTGCTCTTGCTACAATCACTACAAAACCCAAAAACATTACTTTTGTTATCTATACCTTTATTATCATACTACTTTGCTACTAAATACTTTGCTGCAGATACTAAGTTATCCAGGTGTGGTTGAATTGACAACTCAACTGCTAATACTCAATAATATTCTTTGGCTCCCCTTGTGTCAAATCAATAAATTTGGGTTGAATACTTTACCCTCGAAAGCTGTTGCGATCCCCTACACTTGTGGGTTATCAAGACTAATTTCTGGCGCCATTGCCGGGGAGCATAGCTCTATTCTCTGAGTCACTTGGGATTTATATCTGTTGATCACTATTGAGAACTTGAAATACGACCGAACTACGATTTTTCCCTCAACTACGAGGGGAGGTAAGGAACTGCCATCTAGCTCTGCACTAGATTCTCCTTCTATTTTGAGTAAGCTTGCGACACCTAAACTTGCTACTGCTATGAACTCTGATATGTCGCATATTATTGATGATGCCACTTCTGCTATGCATGATACTTATGATGAAACTACTTCCGTGTGTGATACTACTTTGCCATTAGGTGAATTTCTTGATGAACAACTTGCTAGAGTTAGGGGGAATGAAATTATTGAAGATGCTATTATCGATGATAGTGATGATGAAAATTCTCCCAATGATTATGAATTGCCTGTTGTTCCTGAGGGTTATTTTATGAATGAAGAAGCTGCTAGAGCTATCTTTGCTTGCAATGATAGATATGATCTTAAGAAATTATTAGTTAAATGGAAGCAGCAGTCTCTTAATGCTAGAATGAAACCTGGCCCTGCTTTTGCTACTTCACCTATTTTTGTTACTGATAAGGATTATGAATTCTCTGTTGATCCTGAGATTATTACTTTAGTTGAATCTGATCCTTTTTATGGCCTTGAATCTGAAACTATTGTGGCACATCTTACCAAGTTGAATGATATAGCCGCCCTGTTTACTCATGATGATAAATCTCGCTATTTTTATATCCTTAAGATATTTCCGTTCTCGTTAAAGGGTGATGCTAAGACTTGGTATAATTCTCTTGCTCCTGGTTGTGTGCATAGTCCCTAGGATATGATTTATTACTTCTCTGCTAAATATTTCCCTGCTCATAAGAAACAAGCTGCCTTGCAGGAAATATATAATTTTGTGCAAATCGAAGAAGAGAGTCTCCCACAAGCTTGGGGGAGGCTTCTCTGATTACTTAATGCTTTTCCTGATCATCCTCTTAAGAAAAATGAAATACTTGATATCTTTTATAATGGACTAACCGATGCTTCCAAGGACTACTTGGATAGTTGTGTTGGTTGTGTTTTCAGGGAAAGAACAGTCGACGAAGCTGAATTGCTATTGAATAATATGTTGACTAACGAAAATAATTGTACTCTTCCTGAGCCAACTCCATAAGAAATTCCTGAACCAATTAAGCCAACTCCTGAGCTTATTCCTAAATCCACTCCGAAGAAGAGAGGTGTTTTATTTCTCAGTCCTAAATATATGCAAGAGGCAAGGAAACCAATGAAAGAAAAAGGTATAAAAGCTGAAGATGTTAAGAATTTACCTCCTATTGAAGAAATACATGGTCTTAATATACCGCCTATTGAAGAACCACATTGTCTTGATAACCCGACACAGGTAGTAAAGGTAAATTCTCTCTATAGATATGATAAATTAGAAATCCCCTCTACTAAATTTCATAGCCCGTGCCTAGATGAATTTAATGACTTTATGGCTAGACAAGAAAGTTTTAATGCTTATGTTTGTAGAGAGTTAAAGAATAATGCTTTCAAGATAGGATGCGTAATCGATAATATGGCTAGAGTTAAAGGTGAACTCAAACTCATTAGCAAATATACTTCTATGGTTGCTACTCAAGCTGAGCAAGTACTTAAACCTCAAAATGATTTGCTTGATGAATTAAATAATAAAAATGACTTTGATGTTAGAGTGGCTACTAGAACTGGTAGAATGACTCAGGAACCTTTGTATCCTGAAGGCCACCCTAAGAGAATCAAGCAAGATTCTCACAGAAACAATTTAGAGGCACCTAGTTCTTTTAAAAAGAAAAAGAAAAACGATAGGACTTTGCATGCTTCTAGTGAACCTACTGTAGACACACCTGAGAATCCCAATGATATTGCTATCTCTGATGCTGGAACACAATCAGGTGATGAACATGAACCTAGTGATAATATTAATGATAATGTTCATGTTGATGCTCAACCTAGCAAAAACAATGAAGTAGAGATTGAACCTGGAGTTGATCTTGATAACCCACAATCAAAGAATCAACGTTATGATAAGAGAGATTTTGTTGCTAGGAAGCACGGTAGAGAAAGAGAACCATGGGTTTAGAAACCCATGCCCTTTCCTCCTAAACCATCCAAGACAAAGGATGATCAGGATTTTGAGCGCTTTGCTGAAATGATTAGACCTATTTTCTTATGTATGCGCTTAACTGATATGCTCAAAGTAAATCCTTATGCTAAATATATGAAGGATATCATCACAAACAAAAGAAAGATACCGGAAGCTGAAATTTCCACCATGCTTGCTAATTATACTTTTAAGGGTGGAATACCAAAGAAACTTGGAGATCCGGGTGTACCAACTATACCATGATCCATTAAAAGAAATTATGTTAGAACTGCTTTATGTGATCTTGGAGCCGGTGTTAGTGTTATGCCTCTCTCTTTATATCATAGACTTGAATTGAATAAGTTGGCACCTACTGAAATATCTTTGCAAATGGCTGATAAATCAACTGCTATACCTGTCGGTATTTGTGAGGATGTGCCTGTTGTGGTTGCAAATGTCACTATCTTAACGGAATTTGTTATTCTTGATATTCCCAAGGACGATAGTATGTCGATTATCCTTGGTAGACCTTTTCTGAACACTACAGGGGCTGTTATTGATTGCAACAAAGGCAATGTCACTTTTCATGTTAATGGTAATGAGCATATGGTACACTTTCCGAGGAAACAATCTCAAGTTCATAGCATCAATTCTATTGGAAAAGTTCTAACTATCATTATTGGAGGTTTTGAATTTCCTCTCCCTACTGTCAAGAAAAAGTATGATATTCTTATTGTTGGGGATTTTCATATCCCCATTGAGGTAACTTAGTGTTATTCGACATTTCTCCGGTTCCGTGTTATTCGGAATGAGTTTGTTAACAAGACTTGATCAACCTTGTTAGTGGATTCATTTTGATGATCATGAGATGGATGAAACTAGAAGGCACAACCTTTTGTACCCTCCTTTTACTTTCTGTTATTTAGAATAAATAAAGCAAAAATAGTATTATCTTTCTATTTTTTGAATTATCCGTGCATTAAAAAATATCCCGAAAATAAAAGTGCTCCAAATGCCCTGCAAATTTAGTATGATTTTTTATGGAATATTTGAGGATTTTAGGCACTAAGAACACTGCACGAGGGGCAAGCACCAGACCACAAGAGTGGAGGGCACGCCCACCCCACCAGGGCGCGCCCCCCTGTCTCGTGGGCCCCTGGTGGCCCCCCTCCACTTATGCCAGCACCCACACACTTCATCTTCGACCCCAAAAAATCCCCATCCAGCTCAAGCACGAGTTCTAGCTCATTTTGCTGCGATTTTTGATCTCCTTGCTCAAAGCTCCATTCACAAAACTGCTTTGGGATATTGTTGCTTGGTATGTGACTCCTCCATTGGTCCAATTAGTTTGTTCTAGTGCTTTATTCATTGCAAATTTTTGCTGCATAGGTGACCATGTTCTTGAGCTTGCATGTTAAATTTATGAGGTCCCAAGCAATTCTAATGCATGATATAGGCTCTAGGCACTTGTAGGAGTAGTTGCTACCAATCTTGTTTAGTTTTATTCACTTTTATTTTGAAGTTACTAAAAATTCAGAAATTTTTCAGAAAAAGAATTATGTCTAGGAGAATGTACCAGGGTGGTTCCTCGGTGAAGAAAGGGCCTAGAATTGCTATACGTGAGCAAGATGTTGAATTACCTAGGGACGCGGATGTACGAGCTTGTGAGTGGCCATCTAATGCTTTTATGGTCGAAGCAGGCTTTAAGGAGGAATTCGACGCGTATGTGCGTAATGCTGAGCTGGAAGACTTCTTACAAGATAAGTGTCCTCAGTACTATCAATTGACTGATTCCTTTGTGCGGAGGTTTAAATATAACTATACGCGTAATTCTCCTAGTGTCATATTTGATATTTATGATACATCTTATACCATGGACCTAGAGGATTTTACAACTGCTTGCAAACTTCCGCAATGGGGTAATATTAATGATCCTCACAAATCTGAGTTTAGAGAATTCCTTGCTAGTATTACTGTGGGGGAATGTAAGGATATAGCACAAGCTACCATAGGGAGCATTCATTTTCCTGCTATACATTATTTTGCTCTCTTCATTAGTAGATTCATTAACGGTAAAGATGAAGCATGTCACCTGTGTGTCCCTGATCTGTGTGTCCTCAAGAGTGTTGTGTTAGGATATAAAGGTTATAACTTGGGGGCAATAGTTGCACGTAGGTTGAAGAATAATAGTAGAAAGGGAGATTTATTTGGAGGAATTTATGCAACCCGTGTAGCTAATTATCTTGGTATAGCCCCACGAGAGGGTGATATGTTGATACCTCCTGTTTATTTGGATTATGAAGCTATGGTCAATCATCAATTTCTAAGGAGGAATGAACAATTCCTCCAATATCGACTAATCTATAACAGATGCAATGTCGTCCATCTTACTCTTCCTGCTCCCCACCTTTTTGATTATCAGGCAAAGGGAAGATATGTTGTTACCAGGGAGGAAGCAGGTGAACACAAGGGGAGAGCGGAGGCAGCTCGCCAACATGCCGCAGCTCAGGAGGCAGTTGCTGATGCATATCAGTACGACCCCAGCTACAACTGCGGATATAAGCCAGGCGGTCCTTGGTATTAGACCAACTTAGGCCAAAAGCCTAAGCTTGGGGGAGTACGTATTTCTCACCAACTTTACATTCATGTTCACACACTAGTCGTCGGTGCTCATACTCTTTCATTGTATTATCCATGATAGTTCAAATTTCTTTTTCTAGTTTTCTTCTTGTGTGTTTGACAAACCTTAAGAAAAACCAAAAAATAGTTAGTTTAATTTCCATGCTTGTAGTAGAAATTAAAATGAAAACCCAAAAAGATTTCTAGTTCTTCTTCTTCCTTGTTGGGAGCTTTCCCGTGTAAATAGTTTTGTTTTCTTTTCTTTCCTTTGGGGGTCGAGAAGACCATATTGAAAATGCTTAGTGGCTCTCATATGCATGATTGTTTATTTAATTTAGAGCCCATATTATGTTGTCTTCTCTTTTGAGTTGAATGCTTGCAGACTCCAGCTTAGTCCAATGCACGTGCACTCTTATTATTATACACATCGTTCGGTCGTGCGAGTGAAAGGCAATAATGACGATATATGATGGACTTATTGAGATGAGAAAAGTTGGTATGAACTCGACCTCTCTTGTTTTTGTAAATATGATGAGTTCATCATTTCTGATTCAGCTTATTATGAAGTAAACATATTTGCAATGACATTTAGAGATTATAGTTGCTTGTGTCATGCTTGATTAGCTATGTGTTATAATGGTTTACCTTGCGTGCCAACATGCTATTAGAATGATTATGATGTGGTATGATGGGATGGTATCCTCCTTTGAATGAATTGAGTGACTCGACTTGGCACATGTTCACACATGTAGTTGAAACAAATCAACATAGCCTTCATGATATTTATGTTCATGGTAGATTATATCCTACTCATGCTTGTACTCGGTGTAAATTAATTTTAATGCATGTTTATGACTGTTGTCGCTCTCTCAGTTGGTCGCTTCCCAGTCTTTTGCTAGCCTTCACCTGTACTAAGCGGGAATACTGCTTGTGCATCCAAACTCCATAAACCCCAAAGTTGTTCCATATGAGTCCACCATACCTTCCTATATGCGGTATTTACCTGCCGTTCCAAGTAATTTTGTATGTGCCAAACTCCAAACCTTCAAATGAAATTCTGCTTTGTATGCTCGAGAAGCTCATGTTTCAACTAGGGCTGCCTATATCTTCCATGCTAGGTGGGTTATTCTCAAGAGGAGTGGACTCCGCTCCTCATTCACGAGAAAGGGCCGTAACCGGGATGCCCAGTCCCATGATCCAAAAGATCAAAGCAAATCAAAATAATTAAAAAAACTCCCCCAGGGTTGTTGTTAGTTGGAGGCACTCGTTGTTTTGAGCAAGCCATGGATTGATGCTTGTTGGTGGTTGGGGGAGTATATGTTGGAAATATGCCCTAGAGGCAATAATAAATTAGTTATTATTATATTTCCTTGTTCATGATAATCGTTTATTATCCATGCTATAAATGTATTGATAGGAAACTCAGATACATGTGTGGATACATAGACAACACCATGTCCCTAGTAAGCCTTTGATTGACTAGCTCGTTGATCAATAGATGGTTACGGTTTCCTGACCATGGACATTGGATGTCATTGATAACGGGATCACATCATTAGGAGAATGATGTGATGGACAAGACCCAATCCTAAGCCTAGCACAAGGATCGTGTAGTTCGTATGCTAAAGCTTTTCTAATGTCAAGTATCATTTCCTTAGACCATGAGATTGTGCAACTCCCGGATACCGTAGGAATGCTTTGGGTGTACCAAACGTCACAACATAACTGGGTGGCTATAAAGGTGCACTACAGGTATCTCCGAAAGTGTCTGTTGGGTTGGCACGAATCGAGACTGGGATTTGTCACTCCATTTAAACGGAGAGGTATCTCTGGGCCCACTCGGTAGGACATCATCATAATGTGCACAATGTGACCAAGGGGTTGATCACAGGATGATGTGTTACGAAACGAGTAAAGAGACTTGCCGGTAACGAGATTGAACAAGGTATCGGTATACCGACGATCGAATCTCGGGCAAGTACAATACCGTTAGACAAAGGGAATTGTATACGGGATCGATTGAGTCCTTGACATCGTGGTTCATCCGATGAGATCATCATGGAACATGTGGGAGCCAACATGGGTATCCAGATCCCGCTGCTGGTTATTGACCGGAGAACGTCTCGGTCATGTCTACATGTCCCCCAAACCCATAGGGTCTACACACTTAAGGTTCGATGACGCTAGGGTTATAAAGGAAGTTTGTATGTGGTTACCGAATGTTGTTAGGAGTCCTGGATGAGATCCCGTATGTCACGAGGAGTTCCAGAATGGTCCGGAGGTAAAGATTTATATATGGAAAGTTGTTGTTCGGGTTCTGGAAAAAGTTCGGGTTTTTTCGGTATTGTACCGGGAAGCTTCCAGAAGGTTCCGGAGGATTCCGGAGGGGTCCGGAGGATTCCAGAGGGGTCCGGAGGTCCGGAAATTGTTCCACCACGTCCAATACAGTAGCATGGGCTGTAGGGGGGCTCGCTAGCCTTAATGGGCCAGGGGCACCAGCCCCCCCAAGGCCCATGCGCATGGGAGGGGAAAACCCTAAAGGGGAGGGCCTCCACTTGACTTGGGAGGCACTCCTCCCCCCCTTGGCCGCCGCCCCCAACCCTAGATGGGATCTAGGGGGGCCGGCCCCCTCTTCACCCCACCTATAAATAGTGGAGGGGTGGGAGGGCAGCCGCACCACATGTTCTGGCGCAGCCCTCCCCCTCTCCCAAGTACTCCTCCTCTCCCGCGGTGCTTGGCGAAGCCCAGCTGGATCACCACGCTCCTCCATCACCACCACGCCGTTGTGCTGCTGCTGGACGGAGTCTTCCTCAACCTCTCCCTCTCTCCTTGCTGGATAAAGGCATGGGAGACGTCACCGGGATGTACGTGTGTTGAACGCGGAGGTGCCGTCCGTTCGGCACTAGGATCTCCGGTGATTTGGATCACGACGAGTATGACTCCTTCAACCCCGTTCTCTTGAACGCTTCCGCTTAGCGATCTGCAAGGATATGTAGATGCACTCTCCTTCACCTCGTTGCTGGTTTCTCCATAGATAGATCTTGGTGACACGTAGGAACATTTTGAATTTCTATTACGTTCACCAACAGTGGCATCATGAGCTAGGTCTATTGCGTAGATTCTTTGCACGAGTAGAACACAAAGTAGTTGTGGGCGTTGATTTTGTTCAATATGATTACCGTTACTAGTCCAATCTTGTTTCGACGGTATTGTGGGATGAAGCGGCCCGGACCGACCTTACACGTACTCTTACATGAGACAGGTTCCACCGACTGACATGCACTTGGTGCATAAGGTGGCTAGCGGGTGCCAGTCTCTCCCACTTTAGTCGGAACGGATTCGATGAAAAGGGACCTTATGAAGGGTAAATAGCAATTGGCATATCACGTTGTGGTTTTGCGTAGGTAAGAAACGTTCTTGCTAGAAACCCATAGCAGCCACGTAAAACATGCAAACAACAATTAGAGGACGTCTAACTTGTTTTTGCAGGGTATGCTATGTGATGTGATATGGCCAAGAAGAATGTGATGAATGATATGTGATGTATGAGATTGATCATGTTCTTGTAATAGGAATCACGACTTGCATGTCGATGAGTATGACAACCGGCAGGAGCCATAGGAGTTGTCTTAATTTATTGTATGACCTGCGTGTCATTGAACAACGCCATGTAATTACTTTACTTTATTGCTAACCGGTAGCCATAGTAGTAGAAGTAATAAGTTGGCGAGACAACTTCATGGAGACACGATGATGGAGATCATGATGATGGAGATCATGGTGTCATGCCGGTGACGATGATGATCATGGAGCCCCGAAGATGGAGATCAAAAGGAGCAAAATGATATTGGCCATATCATGTCACTATTTGATTGCATGTGATGTTTATCATGTTTATGCATCTTATTTGCTTAGAACGACGGTAGTAAATAAGATGATCCCTCATTAAAATTTCAAGAAAGTGTTCCCCCTAACTGTGCACCGTTGCGAAAGTTCGTCGTTTCGAAGCACCACGTGATGATCGGGTGTGATAGATTCTTACGTTCACATACAACGGGTGTAAGCCAGATTTACACACGCGAAACACTTAGGTTAACTTGACGAGCCTAGCATGTACAGACATGGCCTCGGAACACAAGAGACCGAAAGGTCGAGCATGAGTCGTATAGTAGATACGATCAACATGAAGATGTTCACCGATGATGACTAGTCCGTCTCACGTGATGATCGGACACGGCCTAGTTGAATCGGATCATGTAATCACTTAGATGACTAGAGGGATGTCTATCTGAGTGGGAGTTCATTAGATGAACTTAATTATCCTGAACATAGTCAAAAGATCTTTGCAAATTATGTCGTAAGCTCGCGCCTTAGTTCCACTGTTTAGATATGTTCCTAGAGAAAATATAGTTGAAAGTTGACAGTAGCGATTATGCGGACAGTAGAAAGCTAATGTCCTTAATGCACCGCTTAGTGTGCTGAACCCCAAACGTCGTCTGTGGATGTTGCGAACATCGGACATACACGTTTTGATAACTACGTGATAGTTCAGTTAAATGGTTTAGAGTAGAGGCACCAAAGACGTTTTCGAAACGTCGCGGAACATATGAGATGTTTCGAGGTCTGAAATTGGGATTTCAGGCTCGTGCCCACGTCAAGAGGTATGAGACCTCCGACGATTTTCTTAGCCTGCAAACTAAGGGAGAAAGCTCAATCGATGAGCTTGTGCTCAGATTGTCTGAGTGCAACAATCACTTGAATCGAGTGGGAGTTGATCTTCCAGATGAGATAGTGATGTTTCTCCAAAGTCATTGCCACCAAGCTGCTAGAGCTTCGTGATGAACTATAACATATCAGGGATACATATGATGATCCTTGAGGTATTCGCGATGTTTGACACCGCGAAAGTAGAAATCAAGAAGGAGCATCAATTGTTGATGGTTGGTGAAACCACTAGTTTCAAGAAGGGCAAGGGCAAGAAGGGATACTTCATGAAACGGCAAATCAGCTGCTGCTCCAGTGAAGAAACCCAAGGTTGAACCCAAACCCGAGACTAAGTGCTTCTGTGATAAGGGGAATAGTCACTAGAGCGGAATTACCCTAGATACTTGGTAGATGAGAAGGCTGGCAAGGTCGATAGAAGTATATTGGATATACATTATGTTAATGTGTACTTTACTAGTACTCCTAGTAGCACCAGGGTATTAGATACCGGTTCGGTTGCTAAGTGTTAGTAACTCGAAATAAAAGAGCTACGGAATAAACGGAGACTAGCTAAAGGTGAGCTGACGATATGTGTTGGAAGTGTTTCCAAGTTTGATGTGATCAAACATCGCACGCTCCCTCTACCATCAAGATTAGTATTAAACCTGAATAATTGTCATTTGGTGTTTGCGTTGAGCATAGACATGATTGGATTATGTCTATCGCAATACGGTTATTCATTTAAGGAGAATAATGGTTACTCTATTTATTTGAATAATACCTTCAATGGTCTTGCACCTAAAGGAATGGTTTATTGAATCTCGATCGTAGTGATACACATTTTCATGCCAAAAATTATAAGATAGTAATGATAGTACCACTTACTTGTGGCACTGCCATGTAAGTCATATTGGTATAAAACGCATGAAGAAGCTCCATGTTGATGGATCTTTGGACTCACTCATTTTTGAAAAGTTTGAGACATGCGAACCATGTCTATTGGTGCATACGCATGAAGAAACTCCATGCAGATGGATCGTTTAGACTCACTTGATTTTGAATCACTTGAGATATGCAAATCATACCACATGGACAAGATGACTGAAAAGCCTCGGTTTCAGTAAGATGGAACTAGATAGCAACTTGTTGGAAGTAACACATTTTGATGTGTGCAGTCCAATGAGTGCTGAGGCATGCAGTGAATATCGTTATGTTCTTACTTCACAGATGATTCGAGTAGATGTTGAGTATATTTACTTGATGAAACACAAGTCTGAATTATTGAATGGTTCAAGTAATTTCAGAGTGAAGTTTAAGATCTTCGTGACAAGAGGATAGAATGTCTATGATATGATCATAGAGATGAATATCTGAGTTACGAGTTTTGGCACACAATTAAGACATTGTGGAAATTGTTTCACAATTAATACCGCCTGGAACACCATAGTGTGATGGTGTGTCCGAACATCATAGTAGCACCCTATTGGATATGGTGCGTACCTTGATGTCTCTTATCGAATTACCACTATCGTTCATGGGTTAGGCATTAGAGACAACCGCACTCACTTTAATAGGGTACCACGTAATTCCGTTGAGACGACACCGTTTGGAGAAACCTAAGTTGTCGTTTCTTAAAAAGTTTGGGGCTGCGACGCTTATGTGAAAAAGTTTCAGGTTGATAAGCTCGAACCCAAAGCGGATAAAATGCATCTTCATAGGACACCCAAAACAGTTGGGTATACCTCCTAATTCAGATCCGAAAGCAATAGGGATTGTTTCTTGAATCGGGTCCTTTCTCGAGGAAAAGTTTGTCTCGAAGAATTGAGTGGGAGGATGGTGGAGACTTGATGAGGTTATTGAACCGTCACTTCAACTAGTGTGTAGCAGGGCATAGGAAGTTGTTCCTGTGGCACCTACACCAATTGAAGTAGAAGCTTATGATAGTGATCATGAAGTTTTGGATCAAGTCACTACCGTACCTCGTAGGGTGACAAGGATGCGTACCACTTCAGAGTGGCACAGTAATCCTGTCTTGAAGGTCATGTTGCTAGACAACAATGAACCTACGAGCTATGGAGAAGCGATGGTGGGCCCAAATTCCGACAAATGGTTAGAAGCCATGAAATCCGAGATAGGATCCATGTATCATAACAAAGCATGGACTTTGGTGGACTTGCCCGATGATCGGCAAGCCATTGAAATAAATGGATCTTTAAGAAGAAGACGGACGTGGACGGTAATGTCACCGTCTATGAAGCTCGACTTGTGGCGAAGAGTTTTTCACAAGTTCAAGGAGTTGACTACGATGAGATTTTCTCATCTGTAGCGATGCTTAAGTCCGTCGGAATCATGTTAGCATTAGCTGCATTTATGAAATCTGGCAGATGGATGTCAAAACAAGTTTCCTTACCAGTTTTTTGTAAGGAAAGATTGTATGTGATACAATCAGAAAGGTTTTGTCGATCCTAAGGATGCTAAAAGGTATGCTAGCACCAGCGATCCTTCTAAGGACTGGAGTAAGCATCTCGGAGTTGGAATGTACACTTTGATGAGATGATCAAAGATTTTGGGTTTGTACAAAGTTTATGAGAAACTTGTATTTCCAAAGAAGTGAGTGGGAGCACTATAGAATTTCTGATGAGTATATGTTGTTGACATATTGTTGATCAGAAATGATGTAGAATTTCTGGAAAGCATATAGGGTTATTTGAAAGATGTTTTTCAATAGAAAACCTGGATTAAGCTACTTGAACATTGAGCATCAAGATCTATAAGGATAGATCAAAATGCTTAATAATACTTTCAAATGAGCACATACCTTGACATGATCTTGAAGGTGTTCAAGATGGATCAGTGAAAGAAGGAGTTCTTGCCTGAGTTGTAAGGTACGAAGTTAAGACTTAAAGCTTGACCACGGCAGAAAAGAGAGAAAGGACGAAGGTCGTCCCCTATGCTTTAGACGTAGGCTCTACAGTATGCTATGCTAAGTACCGCACCTGATGTGTGCCTTGCCACATGTCTGGCAAGAGGGTACAAAGGTGATCAAGGAGTGGATCACCAGATAGCGGTCAAAATTATCCTTAGAGGAATAAGGATATGTTTCTCGATTATGGAGGTGATAAAGAGTTCGGCGTAATGGGTTACGACGATGCAAGCTTTAACACCTATCCGAATGACTCTGAGTAGCAAACCGGATACGTATAGTGGAGCAATAGCTCCAAGTGGAGCGTGGAAGCAGCATTTACAATATGACATAGAGAATTGCGAAGTACATACGGATCTGAATGTTGCAGAATCGTTGACTAAAACCTCTCTCACAAGCAAAACATGATCAAACCCCAGAACACATTGAGACTTAATCACATGGTGATGTGAACTAGTTTAGACACTAGTAAACTCTTTGGATGTTGGTAACATGGCGATGTGACCTGTCAGTGTTAATCACATGGCGATGTGAACTAGATTATTGACTCTAGTGCAAGTGGGAGACTGTTGGAAATATGCCCTAGAGGCAATAATAAATTAGTTATTATTATATTTCCTTGTTCATGATAATCGTTTATTATCCATGCTATAATTGTATTGATAGGAAACTCAGATACATGTGTGGATACATAGACAACACCATGTCCCTAGTAAGCCTCTGATTGACTAGCTCGTTGATCAATAGATGGTTATGGTTTCCTGACCATGGACATTGGATGTCATTGATAACGGGATCACATCATTAGGAGAATGATGTGATGGACAAGACCCAATCCTAAGCCTAGCACAAGGATCGTGTAGTTCGTATGCTAAAGCTTTTCTAATGTCAAGTATCATTTCCTTAGACCATGAGATTGTGCAACTCCCGGATACCATAGGAATGCTTTGCGTGTACCAAACATCACAATGTAACTGGGTGGCTATAAAGGTGCACTACAGGTATCTTCGAAAGTGTCTGTTGGGTTGGCACGAATCGAGACTGGGATTTGTCACTCCGTGTAAACGGAGAGGTATCTCTGGGCCCACTCGGTAGGACATCATCATAATGTGCACAATGTGACCAAGGGGTTGATCACGGGATGATGTGTTACGGAACGAGTAAAGAGACTTGCCGGTAACGAGATTGAACAAGGTATCGGTATATCGACGATCGAATCTCGGGCAAGTACAATACCGTTAGACAAAGGGAATTGTATACGGGATCGATTGAGTCCTTGACATCGTGGTTCATCCAATGAGATCATCGTGGAACATGTGGGAGCCAACATGGGTATCCAGATCCCGCTGCTGGTTATTGATCGGAGAACGTCTCGGTCATGTCTACATGTCTCCCAAACCCGTAGGGTCTACACACTTAAGGTTCGATGACGCTAGGGTTATAAAGGAAGTTTGTATGTGGTTACCGAATGTTGTTCGGAGTCCCGGATGAGATCCCGGATGTCACGAGGAGTTCCGGAATGGTCCGGAGGTAAAGATTTATATATGGAAAGTTGTTGTTCGGGTTCCGGAAAAAGTTCGGGTTTTTCGGTATTGTACCGGGAAGCTTCTAGAAGGTTCCGGAGGATTCCGGAGGGGTCCGGAGGTCCGGAAATTGTTCCACCACGTCCAATACAGTAGCATGGGCTGTAGGGGGGCGCCCTAGCCTTAATGGGCCAGGGGCACCAGCCCCCCCAAGGCCCATGGGAGGGGAAAACCCTAAAGGGGAGGGCCTCCACTTGACTTGGGAGGCACTCCTCCCCCCCTTGACCGCCGCCCCCAACCCTAGATGGGATCTAGGGGGGCCGGCCCCCTCTTCCCCCCACCTATAAATAGTGGAGGGGTGGGAGGGCAGCCGCACCACATGTTCTGGAGCAGCCCTCCCCCTCTCCCAAGTACTCCTCCTCTCCCGCGGTGCTTGGCGAAGCCCTGCTGGATCACCACGCTCCTCCATCACCACCACGCCGTTGTGCTGCTGCTGGACGGAGTCTTCCTCAACCTCTCCCTCTCTCCTTGCTGGATCAAGGCATGGGAGACGTCACCGGGCTGTACGTGTGTTGAACGCGGAGGTGCCATCCGTTCGGCACTAGGATCTCCGATGATTTGGATCACGACGAGTACGATTCCTTCAACCCCGTTCTCTTGAACGCTTCTGCTTAGCAATCTGCAAGGGTATGTAGATGCACTCTCCTTCCCCTCGTTGCTGGTTTCTCCATAGATAGATCTTGGTGACACGTAGGAAAATTTTGAATTTCTGCTACGTTCCCCAATAGTATAAACCTTTACCATTCTGTTTGGGAACTGCCTATAATGCATGTAGTATGGAAGATACAGCCATCTCATGGTTGTTGCGTTGACAGCAAAAGTATGCCGCTCAAAATGTTATTCAATCTCTATTTTAAAATCGAGCTCTGGCACCTCTACAAATCCCTGCTTCCCTCTGCGAAGGGCCTATCTATTTACTTTTATGTTGAGTCATCACCCTTCTTATTAAAAATCACCCGCTGGAGAGCACACTGTCATTTGCATTCATTGTTATTGGTTTATATTGGGTATGACTTGACTGGATCTCTTTTACCATGAATTACAATGTTTAGTCAGTCCTTGATCTTTAAAGGTGCTCTGCATTTATGTTTTGCGGTCTCAGAAAGGGCTAGCGAGACACCATTTTGTTATATCATGTTATGATTGTTTTGAGAAAGTGTTGTCATCCGAGTTTTATTATTATGGCTCGCTAGCAGATCATGCTATTGATACGAGTAACTGTGAGACCTGGGTGTTATTGTGAGTATGGTTAGTACATAATATTTGCTGAAACCTGAATGATGGCTTTGCATGTTTACAACAACAAGAGCAAACAGAGTTTGTAAAAGTTTCTATTTATCACTTTCAGTTTATCAACTGAATTGCTTGAGGACAAGCAAAGGTTTAAGCTTGGGGGAGTTGATACGTCTCCAACGTATCTAATTTTCGAAACACTTTTGCCCTTGTTTTGGACTCTAACTTGCATGATTTGAATGAAACTAACCTGGACTGACGCTATTTTCAGCAGAACTGCCATGATGTTGTTTTATGTGTAGAAAAGAAAAGTTCTCGGATTGTCCTGAAAATCCACGGAGGCACTTTTTGGAAAATATAAAAAACACAGGCGAAAGAATCAAGACCAGGGGCCCACACCCTTTCCACGAGGGTGGGGGCGCGCCCCCTCCCCCTGGGCGCGCCCCCCTGTCTCGTGGGCCCCCTGGACCTCCACCGACCTCAACTCCAACTCCATATATTCACGTTCGGGGAGAAAAATATCAGAGAGAAAGTTTCATCGCGTTTTACGATACGGAGCCGCTGCCAAGCCCTAATCTCTCTCGGGAGGGCTGATCTAGAGTCCGTTCGGGGCTCCGGAGAGGGGGATTCATCGCTGTCGTCATCATCAACCATCCTCCATCACCAATTTCATGATGCTCACCGCCGTGCGTGAGTAATTCCATCGTAGGCTTGCTGGACGGTGATGGGTTGGATGATATTTACCATGTAATCAAGTTAGTTTTGTTAGGGTTTGATCCCTAGTATCCACTATGTTCTGAGATTGATGTTGCTATGACTTTGCTATGCTTAATGCTTGTCACTAGGGCCCGAGTGCCATGATTTCAGATCTGAACCTATTATGTTTTCATGAATATATGTGTGTTCTTGATCCTATCTTGCAAGTCTATAGTCACCTATTATGTGTTATGATCCGACAACCCCGAAGTGACAATAATCAGGATACTTCTCAATGATGACCATAGTTTGAGGAGTTCATGTATTCACTATGTGCTAATGCTTTGTTCTGGTTCTCTATTAAAAGGAGGCCTTAATATCCCTTAGTTTCCGCTAGGACCCCGCTGCCACGGGAGGGTAGGACAAAAGATGTCATGCAAGTTCTTTTCCATAAGCACGTATGACTATTTACGGAATACATGCCTACATTACATTGATGAATTGGAGCTAGTTCTGTGTCACCCTATGTTATAGCTATTACATGAGGAATCGCATCCGGCATAATTATCCATCACTGATCCATTGCCTACGACCTTTTCACATATTGTTCTTCGCTTATTTACTTTTCCGTTGCTCTTGCTACAATCACTACAAAACCCAAAAACATTACTTTTGTTATCTATACCTTTATTATCATACTACTTTGCTACTAAATACTTTGCTACAGATACTAAGTTATCCAGGTGTGGTTGAATTGACAACTCAACTGCTAATACTCAATAATATTCTTTGGCTCCCCTTGTGTCGAATCAATAAATTTGGGTTGAATACTTTACCCTCGAAAGTTGTTGTGATCCCCTACACTTGTGGGTTATCACCTCCTAGCTTAGATAATAAAGTTTAGGTTACCCAGCGATTCCCATACTGTCGCCCCCCCCCTCGAGTTTTTAGATGAGTCCTATGGTGTCCCTAGCCTCCAGATCCACATCCCCTGCTCTAAAAGATCGCAACCTAGGCCCGACCATGTATCCTGGGGAGCCCGGTGAGCATTCAGCCACAAAGAGGTTTATCATGGCCTCTCCGGCGGATGTTGGCGAGGTGGTCGCTATTCATCTCGACCTATCGATCCCGGAGCAACACCTCGCCGTGGAAGCCGGCAAGGACGTTGACTATGTTGCCATGCCGAAGGCTTCATGTCAGCAGGCTAGCGTATTACTATATCTCGGGAAAGCTGGCTATGATATCAAGCTCGTTGACAGCGACGACTTCACGCGGGCCATGTCACAGGTTAAGTGTTCAATTGATATGTCTCCATCATATTAATATATTTTTATAGTTTCATACCAATATTCTACAACTTTCATATACTTATGGCAACATTTTATATTATTTTTGGGACTAACATATTGATCTAGTGCCCAGTGCCAGTTCTGGTTTGGTGCATGTTTCTTATTTCGCAGAATATCCATACCAAACGAAGTCCAAATGCGATAAAAACTTATGAAGATTTATTTTGAAATATATGTGATTTTGGGAAAAAGAATCAACACGAGACAATGCCCGTGGGGGGCACAAGCTCGAAGAGCGCACCCCCTACCCTCGGCACACCTAGAGGGCTTGTGCGTCCCCTATAAGGCGGTTGGTGCCCTTATTTCGCCACAAGAAAGATAATATCTGGATAAATATTGTGTTAAAATTTCAGCCCCAATCGGAGTTATGGATCTCCGGGAATTTAAGAAATGGTGAAAGGCCAGAAAACAGGAACGTGAAACAGAGAGATAGATCCATTCTCGGAGGGGCTCCTGCCCCTCCGCTGCCAAGGAGTCCATGGACCATAGGGGAAACCCTCCTCCCATATAGGGGGTAGGTCCAGGAAGAAGAATAGGGAGGGGGCTCTCTCCCCTCTCTCCCGGTGGCGCCGAAACGCCGCCGGGGCCATCATCGTGACGACGATCTACACCAACAAGTTCGCCACCGTCATCACCAACTCTCTCCCCCTCTATGTAGTGGTGTAACCTATCTTTTACCCGCTGTAATCTCTACTTAGACATGGTGCTCAACGCTACATATTATTTCCCAATGATGTATGGCTATCCTATGATGTTTGAGTAGAACTGTTTTGTCCTATGGGTTGATTGATGATCGTGATTGGTTTGAGTTGTATGTTTTATTATTGGTGTTATCCTATGGTGCTCTCCATGCCGCGCAAGTGTGAGGGATCCCCGTTGAAGGGTTTGCAATATGTTCATGATTCTCTTATGGTGGGTGGCGTGAGTGACAGAAGCATAGACCCGAGTAAGTAGGTTGTTTGCGTATGGGAGTAAAGAGGGCTTGATACTTTAATGCTATGGTTTGGTTTTACCTTAATGATTTTTAGTAGTTGTGGATGATTTCTAGAGTTCCAACCATAAGTGCATATGATCAAATTAGATAAGGTATGTTAGCTTATGCCTCTCCCTCATATAAAATTGCAATAATGATTACCTGTCTAGTTATCGATTGCCTCGGGACAAATAACTTTCTTGTGACAAAAATCTCTCTACTAAAACTAACGTAGTTGTTTCTTTACCTAAACCACCCCTAGCTTTTATGTACGCATTCTTTGTTATCTTGCAAACCTATCCCTTTACACCTACAAAGTACTTCTAGTTTCATACTTGTTCTAGGTAAAGCAAACGTAAAGTGTGCATAGAGTTGTATCGTTGCTCGATAGGACTTGAGGGAATATTTGTTCTACCTTTATCTCCTCATTGGGTTCAATGCCCTTACTTATCAAAAAAGGCTACAATTGATCCCCTATACTTGCGGGTTATCAAGACCTTTATCTGGCGCCATTGCCGGGGAGCAATAGCATGGGGTGAATATTCTCGTGTGTGCTTGTTTGCTTTATCACTAAATGGATTTTATTTGTTGTTCTAGGTTATTCTCTATATTTAGTTACGGATATGGAACACAAAATACCAAAAAAATATGTGTACTTGCTACTCATGGAGATGGGGAACCTCCTAAAACCTTCGATGCTCATTATGTGAAAAATATTAAACACTACTTTGATAATCCTGAGAAAACTCCGTTCAACTTTATAATGGGGGACACGTTGGATCAACATGAATACTTCAGGGATTATCGCTTGACACAAAAAGGGAAATTGTTATGGGATCAAATTGAAATGTTGCATTGGTATGCTTGGAATTTATGCTTGAGATATGATTATACTTGTTTCTCTAGGTTGAAGGCTCCACACCTTCCCTTTTCATGTAAATTTAATGATGATAAAACCTTGGATTCTTATGATAATGGTATATATGATTACTATGGTGTGGAACGAATAGAAGAAATCGTTGCTTTTGAGGGTGCTTATGAAATTCAACCTTTGTTTGAAAAGTGTGAAAATTATGATGACGTTGTTTACACACCTGAAAATTATGCTATACATGAGCATTATGAATATAATGCCGATATTATTGCCTTTATTGAGAAAGTCTCTATTGTCCAAGAAGAGACTAATACTTTGCAGGAATCTATGGAAGAAGAAATTGATGACACTGTGAGCTCATCAGATGAAAAAGATGATGAGAAGAGCGAAGAAGAAAAGGAGGAAGAGCAGATTAGCTACCCATGCCCACCTTCTAATGAGAGTAACTCTTCAACTCATACATTGTTTAATCTCCCTTCGTGCTTACCGAAGGATGAATGCTATGATGATTGCTATGATCCCTTGGATTTGTTTGAAATATCCCTTTTTGATGATGCTTGCTATGCTCGTGGTCATGATGCCAATTTGAATTATGCTTATGGAGATGAACTTGATATAGATCCTTATGTTAAGAACGAAATTGTTGCTATTGCACCCACACATGATAGTCCTATTATCTTTTTGAATTCTCCCAACTACACTATATCGGAGAAGTTTGCACTTATTAAGGATTATATTGATGGGTTGCATTTTACCACTACACATGATGATTTTGATAAATATAATATGAATATGCTTGCTGCTCCTACTTGCAATTATTATGACAGAGGAACTACATCTCCACCTCTCTATGTTTCCAACACAATAAAATTACAAGAAACTGTTTATGCTATGTATCGGCCTTTACTATGTGTGCGTGAATTGTTCTTTTATGACATGCCGATGCATAGGAAGAGAGTTAGACTTCGTTGTTCCATGATATATGTTGCTTTGTGCTCAATACTAAATTACAAATCATTGTTAATTAGAATTGGCTTTGATATACCTTGGGATCCGGGTGTATCAATTACTTGAGCACTTTATGCCTAGCTTAATGGCTTGAAAGAAAGCGCTGCCAGGTAGACAACCCGGAAGTTTTAGAAAGTCATTTTCTTCTGTTGAGTGCTTTTATAAAGTTTTAAAACAAAAAAATATAGAGGGGAACTTAAAAAAACAAAAAAGAAAAGCAAAAGTGAAAGTGAGAAAGACAAGCATTGTTAAAGTGGGAGCTAGCCTTGAAATTTTGATATAGGGTGGAACCCTAAGGCTGATCTTTCACGATTTGGAGAGGATCTCACGAAGAACACGACGAACACACGAGGGGAAACACGAGGGAAAACGAGAGGAAACACTCAAATCAATGGGATACGATCACACATGTGCTAGATCCATGAAAACAAAGAGGTCACAAAGATCCAAAGACAACAAAGGCAAGATACAAGTAGCTAGTTCTTATCCAAGAGGAGGTCTTGAATCCACTAGGGGATCTTCCCTTGCGGGGGAATCCACTTGGGATCTTCTCCGTGGAGGCCTCGGTCCCCAATGGAGTATGTATCAAGTGGATGAGAAAAGCTCTATATTTAGAATGAGCTAAACCAATGCTAACCCTAGAAAAGTGGAGGTGCAGTTGTATATATAGTCTCGGGGTCGAAGGGGTACATGGGCCTCGGCCCTAGTCATTGTGCGTAGACAGCCTCGGACCTCCGACGGGACTCGGACGTCTGGTGGCTCGCGAAGGTCCAATCGTCCGGAGGGCGTCAATCGCCCGGCGATTCTACTCTCATCAGGTGCCGTTGGATGTCCGGAGGGCGTCGGTCGTCCGGATGGCTCGTACTTCCATTAATTTCCCTTCTGTTGGGTGACACCGAATATCCGAGGGGCTCGGTCGTCCGGGTGCTGGGGTGTTGGACGTCCGGTCCTTGTCAGTCATCCGGCTGCTGTAGCTCTCGATGGAGGGCCTTGGGCTAGCTGGTTGGCGCTCTAGGTGTCGGACGTCCGATGGGGTCCAGTCGTCCGGAGGCTGTAGACGTCTGGCAGCTTCTTCTCTTGGTCCTTGTACTTGGTGTCCTCGCCATCTTGGTCGTTGGGTGTAGTTGCTCCGTGGCAATCCTCTAGGTACCCGATAACACATAGGGTTTCCGTTTGAGGTCGTATCCAAGTCTCACATGTGGAAAGTGGTGGTTCAGAGAGGAGCGAGTTCACCTTAGTTTTAATAGCCCTTGCTCGAGCTCAAGTCATTGGTCCACCTGGTGTCGTGGGAGATGAAGGTAGGTCCATGGGGATGACCGTAGGATGCTCCACATGAACTTTGTTCATGCCCATGGAAACTTTGTGAACCTTGATTACGAAAACTTTTCAAAAAAAAATTATCCCCTTATACAAATCCATTGTATTGGAAAAATATTGTGCCAAGATTTACCTCTAGGGTGATTAGATTGCTTGTTTGGTTTGTGAAGTGCAAAGACAGAAACTTAGGCTGTAGGAAGTGAATTTACATTTTTTTTACTGGAACATGAAAAGTTTCTGACATTTTTACACGGTACTGCTATGTAAATTTTTCATTTTTTCCTAAGTTTACCTAATTTTTGGATTTACATAAGTATGGTCAATGTTCAGATTACTACTGATTGTTCTATTTTTGACAGATTCTGTTTTTGATGCATTGTCTTGTGTGTTTTGATGAATCCATGGACTGTATCGCTGAATAAGCCATCGTGAAGTTAGAGTGCGGTAGCTATAATGGAAAAATAAAATATGAATTGGTTTGCAACAGTATTTAAAGTGGTGATTTGTTTTATTATACTAACGGATCTCACGAGGGTTTTATTAAGTTTTGTGTGATTGAAGTTTTCAAGTTTTGGGTGAGATGACGATGGATGAAGGAATAAGGAGTGGCAAGAGCCTAAGCTTGGGGATGCCTAAGGCACCCCAAGGTAATATTCAAGGACTCCCAAGAAATTAAGCTTGGGGATGCCCCGGAAGGCATCCCCTCTTTCTTCTAACGACTATTGATAAGTTTACTTGGAGCTATATTTTTATTCGTCACATGATATGCATAAATTCTTGGAGTGTCGTGTGCACTTTTTTATTTTTATTCTAATAATGCACCATGATGGTATGAGAAAGTCCTTGGTTGATTTATAGAATACTATTTGCACTTCACTTATATCTTTTGAGTATGGCTTTATAGAATGCTTCATGTGCTTCACTTATATCATTTGAAGTTTGGATTGCCTGTTTCTCTACACATAGGAAACCACCATTTGCAGAATGCTCTTTTCCTTCACTTATATTTGTTAGAGCATGGGCAAATGTTTTATAGAAAGAATTAAACTCTCTTGCTTCACTTATATTTATTTAGAGAGTCAACAGGAATTGGTCATTCACATGGTTAGTCATAAAATCCTACATAAAACTTGTATATCACTGAATATGATATGTTTGATTCCTTGCAATAGTTTTGCGATATAGAGATGATAATATGTGGGAGGTACTAGTGAATGGTTGCGGTTTAGTAAGAATATTGGTGTTAAGGTTTGATGAAATTAGAGCATGCTTTATTATTAATTGTATTCCTTATGAGTGGCGGTCGGGGACGAGCGATGGTCTTTTCCTACCAATCTATCCCCCTAGGGGGATCCGTAGTAGTGCTTTGCTTTGAGGGCTAATAAAACTTTCACAATAAGTATATGAGTTCTTTATGACTAATGTTGAGTCCATGGATTATACTCACTCTCACCTTTCTGCGATTTTCTAACCTCTTCGGTATCGTGCATTGCCCTTTATCGCCTCAAGAGTTGGTGCAAACTTCGTCGGTGCATCCAAACCCCGTGATATGATACGCTCTATCACACATAAGCCTCATTATATCTTCCTCAAAACAGCCACCATACCTACCTATTATGGCATTTCAATAGCCATTCCGAGATATATTGCCATGCAACTTCCATCATCATCATGTACATGACTTGAGCATTTATTGTCATATTGCTTTGCATGATCGTAAGATAGCTAGCACGATATTTTCATGGCTTGTCCGTTTTTTGATATCTTTGCTATGCTAGATCCTTGAACATCTTGGTACACTGCTAGAGGCATCCATATAGAGTCATATTGTTCTAGATATCGAGTTGTAATATTGAGTTGTAAGTAAATAAAAGTGTGATGATCATCATTATTGGAGCATTGTCCCAGTGTGGAAATGATGATGGAGACTATGATTCCCCCACAAGTCGGGATGAGACTTCGGACGAAAAATTAAAATTAAAAAAGGAGACCAAAAAGAGCCCAACAAAAAAAGAAAAAAAAGAAAAAACAAAAAAATGAAATGAGAAGAAAAGAGAGAAGGGGCAATGCTACTATCCTTTACCACACTTGTGCTTCAAAGTAGCACCATGTTTTTTATATAGAGCGTCTCTTATGTTGTCACTTTCATATACTAGTGGGAATTTCTCATTATAGAACTTGGCTTGTATATTATGATGATGGGCTTCATCGAAATGCCCGAGGTCTTCATGAGCAAGCAAGTTGGCACACCCACTTAGTTTTCAGTCTGAGCTTTCATACAGTTATAGCTCTTAGTGCACATGTTGCATAGCAATCCCTACTCCTTGCATTGACATAAAAATTGATAGGCATCACCATAGCCCATTGATTAGCCTCATCGATGTGAGACTTTCTCCTTTTTTGTCTTCACCGCACAACCTCCAACATCATGCAGACCAAGGCATAGCCTAGTGGTGGGAAGGGGTTGATGCCTTCCCACCCACCCAGGTTCAAGGCATGGTACTTTCACTTTGGGTTTGTTGCATCAATAATACTATAGGGGGTTCCCTTACAGTCTTCCTGTCAAAAAAACCTCCAACATCATATTCTATTCCACCTATTGGAGATATTCCCTCGACCAAGACCTGACTCATAAGGATAAGCCGCCCTGAGGCTTAAGTCATCTCTGGGCTTAAGTCGCCCTGACATTAAGTCATTTCTGGACTTAAATTGCCTTGATGTTAAATCATCTCTGGGCTTAAGCAGCCATCTTAACCAGCCATTTTAACCTGCCATGATGAGTCCCGGAGATGAGTCCTGGAAGATGAGACGCCTGAAGATTAGTCCTGAAGAGGAATCCCGGAAGATGAGACGCCTAAAGATAAGCCCTGAAGATAAGTCCTGAAGGTGACCTCCCGGCGTAAAATAAGAAGCCCAGGGTTTAGAAGCCCACGGTGAGAAGCCCATGATGAGAAGCCCGTGATGGGAAGCTAGAATGGATTAAGTCCTAATCCGGCTTGGACTCTACATGTAACCCGCCCCTTCAACTTATATAAGGAGGGGCAGGGCACCCCAAGAGGGTCAGGTTTTACCAGGTCAAAATAGACAGAGCTTAGACAAGTCTTAGTCAAGATCAAAGTAGATGCTCTCGAGATAGAGGTACCAAAACACCGCCCTTGTAACCGAGATCGTCATCATCATCAATATCAATCAAGCAGGATGTAGGCTTTTACCTCCACCGTGAGGGGCTGAACCTGGGTAAAATATCATGTCTCTCTTCCCGCTCAACCCCGTTCAAGCTACCACTTAGATGTGTTGGCCTCACGACTAAGTCCTCACACTACGACATCTACCGTGACAAAACCACGACCATTGGTGCCCATCATGGGGCCACACACGATGGTGTTGTGTTCTTGGAGGGAGCTCTGCAAGGATCAAGAAGCTCGCGATTGATCAGATGAAAAGAATTCGAGATAATTAGGGTTGCAGCGTCTGCGATATGGCAATTTATTAATCCGAAAACCAGATTGTTTCCTTCTATGCAGTCGGTCGTTATCAAGAACGGCGAGTTCTTTTCTACTGGTTCAACTCAGTACGAGGCCACAAAATTACCAAGTTGCCGAGAGAGTCAAAATTGTATTGCCCATGCACTATTACGCTGTTTTCAAATCCAGAGGGGATAAACTCATAGCCTTGGTGCTAATACCTCCACGTGAAGGCCATCAACCAACTTAGTGCTACTAGTTCCACAGGTGAAGGCAAAAATAAGCCATTTATTGATCCATCGGCACGTGAAGAAACTGCTAGCTGAAAACAACGATCTAATCTTAAAAGTCAACCAAACTATGACCCGGAGGAGGATTTGGTGGCGAGCGTGGACTCGGGCCTCGCTTCTAGCGGCCATCCCCGCCATACTGGCCTCCTGCGCCACCCCGTGCTGACTCCGCATCAGACTCACCAAGCCGCACGTGCTCCGCCTCGACCGCGGACTCCACCTTGGGCCTGCGTCAGCACACTGCTTCTGCTGTCGTTTGCCTCCAATGGCCGCAATTCAGCACGCCCTGCATGCCCTGCCGCCCTGAAACGACGGCCGAGTCGCCGCTCGAGCGCCGATCTCCGCCAAGATAAGCCTCGGCCAAGTCGTCGCCAGCTAGTTTCCACCTCAAAGCCGCCGCGGCCTCGACCCGCCGCCTCCGCCGAGTCGGCGGCTTCGCCGTTGCGGTCTCCTTGAGCCACCGTCTCCTTTCCTCGGGAAAACCGAGCCGCCACCGCCATCGTGACCTCGGGATATCACCGGGGAACCTGCGAGCCGCCTCACGCTATCGTCGATCCGCCCGCGGCCTTGCTGCTTGTTGAATCATCATTCACCTTTGAATTGCCCCTCAAGTCGATGCCCTGAGCCGCCACACGCAAATGCCTTCGAGCCACAAGACCTCGCCTTCAAGCCCCCTATCAACCCGCCATGGAGCGCGGCTGCCTCACTGGGTCACTAGTGCCCCCTTTGTCGGCCGCATCTAAGCCGCCGTTGTGCCACCTCCACCTCGCACTGCCCCGCATTTCACCTCTGCCATCATGCACTACTACAAGTCGCTAGCGCCTTCAAGATGTCGTTGCTAGCTCATCGCTCGAGCACTGCCGCGTCGCGGCTCCGCTCGTATTGCTCCGCACCGCACCACCAGCCTCGGTCCTCCTTCAGCCAAGCATTCTCATCACTATCATTGAGCCGCCTTGCCGGCCACTTCTCCTTCTCCGTCGTGGCTCTACAATGGCCATACCGAGTTGCCCCGGCGTGAGCCGCCCTTGAGGCCTCTCCCTCACTCGGCCTCCGTCAAGCTGCCACGGGCCGCCGCTCCACCTCGTCCTCGCTGATGATCCACGCCAAGCCGATTGGGCCGCTTCTAAATCGCTCTGAGTCGCCTCCAACCTACCTCACCTCCAAGTCATCGAGCCGCCTTGAACCGCCCTGGCTACAGAGGCCGCCGCTGCCATGGCTCTGCTCGTTGCTCGACTCTCCTTTGTCGCGGTCTCCGCTACACTGTGCCCGTCCATGTCAAGCCATTGTCGCCAGCTTGCCTTGCCATTGCAACCTTGTTTGGTCTCCACCCGCGCGCCCGAGTGATGTTGCAGCCTCATTGCCTGGCCCATGACTCTGACGCACGCCGTCTTATCTTCACTTCCAGCAGCGGCACGAGCCACCTGACGCGCCAAACTCGCCTTGAGCCATTGGCCACATCTATGCCTCCTCGGCCTTCACTGCTGCAAAGCCACCGCTTCCATCGCCCTTGCGACCTCGCCGGAGCAGCCCCGTTTCCAAGCCATTGCCAGGGTCCACCCCTGTGGCCCGCCTGTGCCTCTTTGAGTCGCCCACCTCCAACATGCCGTCCACACAACCGGACTGAGTCATCTGCTGTGGCCGGCTCCTGTGTGCTCCGCTCAGCCTCGTGCCTGTACCGAGCCGCCCTGGCCCGGCGTCGCCCTGAGCCACTAGGCCTCTCGACCGCCCCGTCAAAGTCGCCAGGTTGTGCTGCCCGCACCGGTACGGCCCCGGGTTGCCGCCCTCCACCATCGAGGTTGCGGCCTCGCTTCCTCCGGGCCACCATCATCGCCTCCGTCTTCTGCGGAGGAACCACCTCCGTTGCCACTCCGCCTCGCCTCTGGCGTGTTGAGTTGCCTTAGCTCGCCTTGCCCCACCAGGTCGCCCTCGCTGCTACTGCGAGCCGCCCGCCGTCTGAGTCACCCTCGCTCCATTTCATCGAGCTACCACCGATGTGCTCAAGCCGCCGCCTCCACCTTCTCGCTGTGGCCGTGCGCCTCCTCTTGCTCCAGCCCTGCTCTGCCTCCGTCATGGCATCTACTCTCGCGCACTGGATGCTGTCTGAAGAAACTGAAGAAAGGGGAAATTGGGAGCCGATGGAGGATTAAGAAAGAAAAAAAGGAGGTTTTTATTGGCTAGTTCTGGAGGGCCTCTTGTCAAATTACAATGGTCAAAATTCTCAAAAGCTATCATGCATGACTGCAAAAAAATGTCCACTAGCAGGAAAAACATGATTGAGGTCTGGAGCTGTTAAAAGAACGGAGGTGGATCAAGTTATCAGTTCAGCCGCCTTGCTGTCACGACTGGCTTACAATAGCAACTGACCCACTGTTGTTACCATTTGATTGTACATGATGATTCATCTTTATAGTCATCTCATCATGACGACTGGTTCAAAATCCGACAAAACATATCGGGTGAAGTCGATCAAGTTAATTTTTATCGGTGCATTTCTTTCTTTCAAGAACAATTACTCTTGCCTGCGATATCTTTTATGCGGAATAATTATTCATTGCCAAAGTGGTATTCTACCGCGGATACGGAGTGTACGACATCATCATTCTGCACTGACATTTGTCAGTGTTACCCTGCTCAATGGAAGCGCCCAAGTCGCCTCCCTTGCGGACTGCTTTACATCAATATATCAGGGCCATGCCCGCTTGCACAAGCTGCCCAACAGACATGTGCAAGCCCCCGCCCTACGCATAGGTTTATATCAACACACCGGAGCCGCACCTATCTGCACGAGCTGCTTAATGAGCACATGCAAGTGGCCGCTCCTATGGCTCAATCTATTCCAACAACTCTGGAGCAAATCATCAGGTGTTATCAGCCTCCGCCTACACCGGATCGCTCAATGGACAGGTGCACAAGTCGCGGTCACTGCGGTTGGTTAAACTTCAACAACCAGCTGAGACGAATCATCGGCCGAGTTACTGGTACAACTCATACGGGATCATTTATAACCCTTCACGGTCAATTTCAACCTTCCGTGGATTCACATCGCGCTATTAATGCCAAGGATATACAATGAGTGTTGTGAAGATCATCAACACGCCACTTTGCCTCTAGCTTCAACACATTCTAGCATTCTGCTGTTCAACTATATGTCGGTTTATATCACGGTCAAGTATGGAGAATCTCAAGCTAACTACTCGAGTCATCTTAAGACTCGGGGGCTACACAAACATACTCAGCAAATTAGGTTGGTTTCAACAAAACTCAATACCCCCGATTATTTCAAAGAAGTCAGACCGGTTCTGGAGGCTGCTGCAACATTGGTGAAAACTTAAAGATCATCAGAAAATTTCCAGCTCAAAAAGTACCGGGCAATCAAAAAAATTCTGGTTCAAAAGCAAGATTCCGGGTTATCAGAAAGGGTTCCGGTTCAAAATCCGGCTTAAGAGAAAACTGTCTCTCACAAAGTTTTGAGCTCTCAATATCCGACTCAACATCCGGGTCAAGAAGAATCCATCTCTTGCAAGTTCGAGTCCTCAGAAAAAAATTAAAGGTTGCCAAAGAGAACATGCTGCCATGATGCACGGTTCAAACATGGGTATCCTGCCTTATTGGCTTATCATATTATGATCAACATAATAAAGTCGGCATCCCCGAAACTTAGAGTTTTGTCGTTTCATCTCATATTTACTGGGCATGAGTCTTTATTAATTGATCATAAGGTCACTTGGGGGCTTCCAACTCACCGAGTTTAGCTTTCATACCCTCTTGACCGGCAATAAATGTCATATTACTGGTTAAATCTGCTTGTTTGCAACTTGCTACTCCAACAGGTGACCCGCCGTACTCTTGACAATCAATCTTTTATGAACCTGAACTCGTCAAGGTTAAAACGGCGGTTTTTATCACGTGTGAGCCAACTTACAGAAAGCGAGGATAAACTCACCTTGTTTTCTTGTTGCTACTCCGCTATGCGATTCGTCGTACTCTTGACAGTCAATCTATATGACGCTGAACTAGGCAAGGTTAAAATGGCGAGATACATCACGTGAGAGCCGGCTTATGGGAGGAACGGTTTTCATGCCAACTTCATTGAAGCAAGGCTCAAGCATTAAAGGTTGGTCTTATGTCGAGCCTTGAAAGCCGACATTATTATACTCTATTATCATACATCATACATTGCATCATCATACCATGCATCATATATGCATGGATAGACTGGTTTATATTGCAGTAACCGGTTTTCAAACCGAATTATTCAAAGCTTAAATAGCCAACATGGCTGGATTTTCATTATGGTTAACCAATATTGGATGATTGAGGTTTTCAAAGCCGCTTCAGAGAAATGGCTATTATTCCCTCGTCTAAAAATACTAGCTTACGACAAGGAGCATGGGTCAATATTGATATGCAAAGCATTTAGGAACATCATCCGGACAGTGGATATGATTTTATTTTAAAATGGAAGTAACAGACCCGAGTCACTGCAGGCACATGACCCGGCACTTGGGGGCTACATTATTCAAATCAAGATTACATCAATTATGCAAGTCCCATGTCACTACAAGCATGCATCAAGGAACTTGGGGCTAATGCAAGTTGCTTTTCTAATCATCATATTGTCAACAAACCCGGTTATATCAAGGAGATGAGCCGGCCTTTCATCATTTTCTAAGTCCCAGCCCAGTATTTTCTTATCGAGCCAGCCCTTGGGGGCTACACATTGCTCCTCAAGTTTATACAATCAAATCTGCAATTTATATAAGGAGGGGCACGACATCCCAAGAGGGTCGGGTTTTACCAGGTCAAAATAGACATGGCTTAGATAGACAAGTCTTAGTCAAGATCAAAGTAGATGCTCTGGAGATAGAGGTAGCGAAACACCGCCCTTGTAACCAAGATCATCATCATCATCAATATCAATCAAGCAGGGTGTAGGCTTTTACATCCATAGTGAGGTGCCAAACCTGGGTAAAATCTCATGTCTCTCGTCCCGCTTAACCCCGTTCAAGCTACCACTTAGATGTGTTGGCATCACGACTAAGTCCTCACACTAGGACATCTGCAGTACAAAACCACGACACCACCCATAGTGCTATATACATGGCTCACGCTCATGTATTGCATGAGAGTTGAAAAAGCTAAAGCACATTAAAAAGTATGAACCAATTTCTCGGCTTGTCATCGGGGTTTTGCATGATAAATACTTTGTGGTAAGAAGATAGAGCATGACAAGGCAATATGATTTTCTACGGATAAGGTTCTTTAGCATTGCTATTTTGAAAGACATGATTGTTTGTTAGGATGCCTCAGTATTGATGTGTCTTTATGTCAAATTATAGATTATTCCTTTGAATCACTCGTGTCTTAATATTCATGCCATGATTAGATTATATGTTCAAGTGATAGAGGCAAAGGTGTCCCGTCTTTTGATGAGATGGTGGCTATCGTTTTGGTGGAAGTCGACTTTAACGATCCAACTACGAATGTGCGAGGACGTCGTGCCTTAGCAATCCCTAAACCAACTCTGAGAGGTTATTAACAACGCCGGAGCACGATCAACCTGACCACGAAGATCTATTTCCTGCAAGCAAATGAGGAACAAGCAAGAAACTAAGATTGCAATTTGGATATTGCGAATAAAAGAGGAAATCTTTATTAATGAAGGTGGGGTTCTGTGACGCCTTTCTCTGGTCATTGAACACAAACAAAGTATGCGAAGTTGCATCTATGGAAAACTTTTAATCTAAACAAAACCCAAAGTCTAAACGATGCCCTAAGGGCTGCATATATGGAGGAAGAGGGGGGATTTCGTGGCCCTTGGGGAAGGGGTCTGAAACCAACCCTATCTCTTATTTCCCCACACATACGGACTCTAAAAATAGCCTATACTTATGTATTTCGAAATTACATGGGCCTGGCCCAATAATAAGGTGACGCGGCACCTATAATAGCCTCTGGACGAAATTTATGAAGTGGCATCTTGTATATTTCGTCCAAGACTTCATGCACTCATTACGGTGGCTTCAAAGTCCTGAAATCATCACTTGAAACTCCGTTCTTGTTCCCTTGCGCATGCCATCATCTCCATGCTTGTTCTTGCTCCAATGTTCATCCTTCTCCAAGCTAGGCCCTTCATTTGTAAGCAAAACAAATGTATCCAATTTAGGTAGCAACATATTCTCATGAACATTATAATCATTACCAAGAAACGGAAGTACCTGGAAATTCAATTGGCGTGCGCGAGCTCTAGTAATTGGTCTAGTATGTGTAGCAGCAGGTGCTGTGGGTGTAACAACGATATTGATGTCCTCATCATCCTCTCCTTCTTGAAATGAAGTCGTCCTCGACGAAAGCTCATCTTCCTCACCAAAATAAGGCTTCAAATCTGCAATGTTAAAAGTGGGACTAACCCCAAAATCTACACGCAGCTCAAGTTTATATGCATTATCATTTATTTTCTCCAACACCATAAAAAGACCATCAGCACGTGGCATTAGCTTTGATTTGCGCAAATTAGGAAACCTATCCTTACGCAAATGTAACAAACAAGATCTCTAGGTGCAAAGACAACATGTTTTCTACCCTTATCTCCAGCAAGTTTATATTTAGCATTCATACGCTCAATGTTTTCCTTAGTTAACTCATGCATTTTTAAGATCAATTCAGCACGTTGTTTAGCATCAAAATTAACCTTCTCCGAAGATGGAAGAGGCAACAAATCAATAGGTGCACGAGGTAGAAAACCATACACAATTTCAAAAGGGCACATCTTAGTAGTAGAATGCAATGAACAATTATAAGCAAATTCAATATGAGGCAAGCATTCTTCCCACATTATCTTATTATTCTTCAAAACAGCCTTAAGCATAGTAGACAATGTTCTATTGACTACTTCAGTTTGTCCATCAGTTTGGGGGTGACAAGTAGTACTAAAAAGAAGTTTAGTCCCCAACTTAGCCCATAAACATCTCCAAAAGTGGTTAAGAAATTTAGTATCATGATCTGAAACAATAATATTTGGCACAGCATGCAAGCGAATAATTTCACGAAAGAACAAATCAGCAACATTAACAGCATCATCGCTTTTATGACATGGTATAAAGTGTGCCATTTTTGAGAATTTATCCACAACAACAAATATGCTATCCCTCCCCTTCTTTGTTCGAGGTAAACCTAAAACAAAGTCCATAGATATATCCTCCCAAGGAACACTAGGCACAGGCAAAGGCATATATAAACCATAAGGATTGAGTCGTGACTTAGCTTTTTGACATGTAGTGCAGTGAGCTACAAAATGCTCAACATCCCGTCTCATCTTTGGCCAAAAGAAATGTGTAGCAAGTATATCCTCCATCTTCTTCACGCCAAACTATCCCATCAATCCTCCTCCATGTGCCTCTTGCAACAACAAAAGACGAACGGAGCTAGCTGGAATGCATAGCTTGTTAGCACGGAACACAAATCCATTATTAACGACGAACTTGTTCCATGTTCTTCCTTCTTTACAATTCTGCAATACATCTTTAAAATCAGCATCATGCACATATTGATCTTTGATGGTCTCCAAACCAAATATTTTGAAGCCAAGTTGTGAAAGTATGTATAGCGACGAGACAATGCATCAGCAATAACATTTTCTTTACCCTTCTTGTGTTTAATGACATAAGGGAAAGTCTTAATGAATTCAACCCATTTAGCATGTCTACGATTCAGTTTAGCTTGACTTTTAATATGTTTCAAAGACTCGTGATCAGAATGTATAACAAATTCTTTGGGCCATAAATAATGTTGCCATGTTTCTAAAGTCCGAACAAGAGCATATAATTCTTTATCATAAGTAGAATAATTCAGACTAGGCCCACTCAATTTTGCAGAAAAGTATGCAACAGGTTTGCCATCTTGTAATAACACACCTCCTAATCCAATTCCACTAGCATCACATTCAAGCTCAAAAGTCTTATTAAAATCAGGAAGTTGGAGTAAAGGAGCATGTGTCAACTTATCTTTCAATATCGTGAAGGCTTCTTCCTGTACCGTACCCCAAACAAAAGGCACATCCTTCTTTGTAAGCTCATTGAGAGGTGCAGCAATGGTGCTAAAATCTCTCACAAAACGCCTATAGAAACCAGCGAGTCCAAGAAAACTCCTAACTTGTGTGACCGTTCTGGGCTGCGGCCAACTCTCAATAGCTTCAATCTTGGCTTTATCAACTTCAATTCCCTGTGGAGTAACAACATAGCCAAGAAAAGATACTCGGTCGGTGCAAAAGGTGCACTTCCCAAGGTTACCAAACAAACATGCATCACGTAGAGCAATAAAAACAACACGTAAATGTTCCAAATGTTCCTCCAAAGATCTGTTATAAATCAGTATATCATCAGAATAGACTACCACAAATCCTCCAATGAAAGCACGTAAAACTTCGTTCATTAATCTCATGAAAGTACTAGGTGCATTAGTTAACCCAAAAGGCATGACTAACCACTCATATAATCCAAACTTAGTTTTAAATGATGTTTTCCATTCATCTCCCAATTTCATACGAATTTGATGGTATCCACTATGCAAATCAAATTTGGAGAATATTGTAGAGCCACTCAATTCATCAAGCATATCATCTATCCTAGGAATAGGATGATGACAACGAATAGTAATATTATTAATGCCTCTACAATCAACACACATACGCGACGTACCATCCTTTTTTGGCACTAGTATAATAGGAATAGCACAAGGACTAAGAGATTCGCGTATATAACCTTTGTTGAGCAGCTCCTGTACTTGACGCGTAATCTCCTTCGTATCCTATGGATTGGTACGGTATGGTGCACGATTGGGTAGGGATGCACCGGGAATTAAGTCAATCTGATGCTCAATCCCTTGAATAGGTGGTAAGCCCGGTGGCACGTCTTGTGGAAAGACGTCAGCAAACTCCTGCAAAATGTTAGTGACAGCAGGAGACAAAGAGGAAGGCACGTCCTCGAATGAAAATAATGCCTCTTTGCACACAAAAGCATAGCAAACAGATTTGCTGAAATCTAGCTCATCAATATCAGATTTGGTGGCAACTAAACATGCACTTTTCAATTTGATTTCAGAAGCAACACTAGATGATTTATTATTAGGCTTCATTTGTTGCTCAAATTCTTTTGCCACAATCTGATTTTCACTCTTATTTTTCTCCTGTTTTGCTTTATTAGCTCTATTAATATCATCTTTCAAAATGGAATTAGGAGTCATCGGAAGCAAAGTAATATTTTTATCCTTATCAACAAGAGTATATTGATTGTTTCTACCATGGTGTACAAATTTTTTATCAAATTGCCATGGTCTACCAAGTAATAAGGAACATGCTTGCATAGGTACCACATCACAATCAGCATAATCAGCATATGTAGAGATACTAAAATGCACACGAACAGTACGTGTTACCTTAACCTTGCCGTTGTTGTTGAACCATTGGATGTAGTAAGGATGTGGATGTGGTCTGGTGGTGAGAGATAGCTTCTCCACCATCTCCATGCTAGCCAAGTTGTTGCAGCTCCCTCCATTAATGATGACATGAACAGAATGTTCCTTCACAACTCCCTTTGTATGGAACAAATTATGCCTCTGATTTTGCTCAGCTTGTGTCACCTGCACACTCAAAACACGTTGAGCAACTAAACATTCATAACCGTCAGCATATTCAGTAGCCATGTATTGCGTCTCGTCATCAGAATCATATCCACCATGTTCCTCACTTGTAATAAGAGCCAAAGTCTCATCATCATAGTCACTAGCGGACTCATACCCACCATCCTCAGTAGCAATCATCACACGCTTAGATGGGAATTCTCTCGCATAATGACCTCCACCCTTGCAATGACGAAAAATAATATCATGTGTTTGCCCTGTTGATGCCATGGATGAAGAAGAGCTCTGTGCGGGACCGAAAGGCCTACTCTTGGCAGATGGTGGTGGTGATGCCTGTTTTCTTGTATCTCGGTTGGAATTGGTTGCTGAAGTCAGTGGTGCTGTAGTAGGACGTGTGGGAGTAGAGGATGGACGTGGTGTCCATGATGAAGATCGACCTGCAGAAAAATTAGTTCGCGCCAATGCATGTCGATCCTGCACTTCACGTTCAGCTTTACAAGCAAGATGGAATAAATGAGTGATATTATTATACTCCTTATACTCTAGAATGGTCTGAATCTCTCTATTTAATCCACCTATGAAACGTGCAAGCATAGCTTCATTCTCCTCAACAATAGTACATCTAATCATGCCAGTTTGTAATTCCTGATAATATTCTTCTACAGAATTTTTTCCTTGTCTCAAACGCTACAGTTTTTGAAGTAATTCACGTTGATAATATGGTGGAACCCAACGAGTACGCATAGCAGTTTTTAAAGCAGCCCAAGTAGCTGGAATAGGATATAATCTACAATGTTCAGACCACCATACACATGCAAAACTAGTGAAAGCACAAATAGCAGCAGCAACCCGTCTCTCCTCGGGATATTGTAAACATGTAAAACGTTGTTAAATTTCTAACTCCCAAGTAAGATATATATCAGGAACATATCTACCCTCAAATGGTGGAATATTCAATTTCAGTTTAGGAATATGGTCATGATCTCGTACCTGAGGTGGTGGTGCAGGCCTACCATTGCGATTATTTGCATGCGGACGACCTGGTGCTGGTGCTGGTGGTTGCACGTAGTTCTGATTTTGATCAACCTCATCCTCATAATGGCCTGCATAATCGTCATCCTCCTCGGCACTAGTAGCAGGAGTAGCAGGAGCCAAAGAAGCATCAACAATAGGTACAGCAGCACCGGAAGTTTGGCCATCCTCAAGAGGAACATGCTTCGCTCATCCAAACTGATTCGGAAGGGGGCATTGTTGTTGTCGTTGTAGAGGTGCGATAGGTGCAGCGGGTGGTGGTTGCGGAAGACGCGTGAGCAATTCATTAAACTTGTTATCGAGCTTTGTTTTGAATGTCTTCTCAATGCCATCTATCTTCTCCATGGCATCTTCAAATCTGTTTAGCACATCTTGCACATGTCCACTCGTCATTTGCTGAAATTTATCATGTAGCTATTTGTTCGTCATGTTCTTCCAATCAGTCTCATCGGCTTGTGATCCTGGCATGGTTAGCAGCAATAGGAACACACAAGAATATGATCCTACAGACTACTAGGAAGTGGTGGTGGTGGTGGTGGTGGTGGTGTGTCACAAACCCGTCAAGCGAATCTCAAATTCTTACCAGTTCTTACCCAGTAACAGGTGGAGATCGGCAACCGTTGTAGTCAAAACTCTCAAAGCTTGGATAGATCGATTACCAGGGAGAGTCAAACGCAAGACGTAGATGTATGTAGAGCTGGGAAGGCTTATAATATGGTAGCAAAAAGGGTCAGCAATAATCAATTCAGAGATGCAAAGTTGAATAAACGCTCAACGACGGTACTTTGCTGGTCCTAGGCTAGACTGTGCTAGAGACGCGAGCCTAGAACACTAACAAAATCACGGCGCTGCACGGAAACAAGGGAAAAGCACACTCTATTTTTTTGCTCTTTTTTTGTGCTCTTATTTTTTGCGCTCCTTTTTTTGCCAAAAATCACTATAATGGCGAGTGTCTCAAAACTCTTCCCAAGTCAAGATAACGGGATGGACACGAAATTTTTGTGACCAATTTTTTTTGACTGCCCGGACCCAAAAACTAGAAATGGCTCAAAAAAAACTTTCTATAAGGGTGACTGTCTCAAAACGCTTGGATACACCTAAAAATAAGATAGCCAAAAAAAATTGTCAAGTGCGTTTTTGGAAAAATTTGGGCCTAAAAGGAGGGTGGTTTCCAGACTCTGTTTTTTTGGAAACCAACCTCTTCTACGGACAGCAAAAGATTGCTGGAATCTGAAACCTACTCAGACAAGGAAACACAAATCTGGAAATAGATGGATCTCGAAAGTAAACCTAATATGAGATGGACTCGGAGTGGTGGTGGTATATGGATACGGATCGATGGTGGTATATGGACTCGGATCGGTGGTGGTATATAAACATGGGTCAATGGTGGTATATGGACTCGGATCGGTGTTGGTATATGGACCCGGAGCGGTGGTGGATAAGCGGTGATGGTAGATGACAGAGGCGATGTATCTGGTGTGGTGGTGGTATATGGCAGCGGATGATGAACCTGGTATGGTGGTGGTATATGGCAGCGGATAATGATGGTGCGGCGGCGGCGTGAATACCCGTGAACAAAACTCGAAACTCTAAAAGACTAGACGCTAAGACTGGCAACTAGACATGATGAAGCAACCGCAAATTCAACAAAGCATAATACTGAAAAGACTACGCAATGGCTCAGACTGGTTCAGATATGATGAACTAACCCTATTTTTTTGTCTTTTTCGTGGATTGTAGGTATGATAACAGACTCGATCTAAAAAATGAAAAACTATAAAATCTCACCGAGCAACCTGGAAATCTGATACCACTTGATAGAGGCAAAGGTGTCCCGTCTTTCGATGAGATGGTGGCTATCATTTTGGTGGAAGTCTACTTTGATGATCCGACTACGAACGTGCTAGGACGTCGCGCCTTAGCAATCGCTAAACTAACTCGGAGAGGTTATTGACCATGCGAGAGCACGATCAACCTGGCCACGAAGGTCTATTTCTTGCAAGCAAATGAAGACCAAGCAAGAAATTAAGATTGGAATCTGGATATTGCGAATAAAAGAGGAAAGCTTTATTAATGAAGGTGGGGTTCTGTGAGGCCTGTGTCTGGTCGTTGAACACAAACAAAGTACGTGAAGTTGCAGCTATAGCAAACTTTTAATCTAAACAAAACCCAAAGTATAAACGATGCCCTAATGGCTGTATATATGGAGCAAGAGGGGGGAATTTCATGGCCCTTGGGGAAGGGGTCCGAAACCAACCCTATCTCTTATTTCCCCACACATACGGACTCTAAAAACAGCCTATACTTAACCATGTGACATGTGTGGTAAGCAATTCAAACTAATTCAAAAAAAATAAAAATAGCCTATACTTATGTATTTTGAAATTACATGGGCCTGGCCCAATAATAAGGTGACGCAACACCTATAATAGCCTCTGGATGAAATTTATGAAGTGGAATCTTGTATATTTTGTCCAAGACTTCATGCACTCATTATGGTGGCTTCAATGTCTTGAAATCATCACTTGAAACTCCGTTCTTGTTTCCCTTGCGCATGCCATCATCTCCATGCTTGCTCTTGCTCCAATGTTCATCATTCTCCAAGCTAGGCCCTTCATTTGTAAGCAAAACAAATATATCCAATTTAGGCAGCATCATATTCTCATGAACATTATAATCATTACCAAGAAACAAAAGTACTTGGTAATTCAATTGGCGTGTGCGAGCTCTAGTAATTGGTCCAGTATGTATAGTAGCAGGGGTTGTGGGTGTAACAACGGTATTGATGTCCTCGTCATCAAGATTATGCTAGGTAGCATTCCACATCAAAAATTATATTTCTTATAATTTACCTACTCGAGGACGAGCAGGAATTAAGCTTGGGGGTGCTGATACGTCTCCGTCGTATCAATATTTTTTGATAGTTTCATGCCAATATTCTACAACTTTCATATACTTTTGGCAACATTTTTTATTATTTTTGGGACTAACATATTGATCCAGTGCCCAGTGCGAGTTCCTATTTGTTGCATGTTTTTGTATCACACAATATGACCCAACAAAGTCCAAACGCGATAAAATTTACGGGGATTTATTTTGGAATATATGTGATTTTGGGGAAAAAGAATCAACGCGACGATGCCCGAGGGGTCGACAAGCTCAAAGGGTGTGCCCCCTACCCTTGGCGCGCCCAGAGGGCTTGTGGGTCCCCTGTAAGGTAGTTGGTGCACTTCTTTTGCTGCCAGAAAGATAATATCCGGATAAAAATCATGTTAAAATTTCAGCCCAATCGGAGTTATGGATCTCCGGGAATTTAAGAACGGTGAAAGGACAGAAAACAAGAATGCGAAACAGAAGAGAAATAGAGAGATAGATCCAATATCGGAGGGGCTCTCGCCCCTCCACCGCCATTTAGGCCATGGACCAGAGGGGAAACCCTCCTCCCATCTAGGGTGGAGGCCAAGGAAGAAGAATAAGGAGGGGTCTCTCTCCCCCTCTCTCCCGGTGGCGTCAGAACGCCGCTGGGGCCATCATCGAGATGACGATCTACACCAACAACTTTGCCGCCATCATCACCAACTCTCTCCCTGATAGAGGCGGGGTGTCCCGGTCTTTCAATGAGATTATAACTATCGATTTGGTGAAGATCACTTTGACGATCCGACTACAAACATGCACGACGTTGCGTCTTGGCAATCGCTAAACCAACTCCGAGAGGTTATTGACCACGTTGGAGAACAATCAACCTGACCACAAAGGTCTATTCCTGCAAGCAATCGAAGAACAAGGAAGAATATGATAAAAGCAATCTGAATATTGCGAGTATATATGAAGTATTGATAAAGGTGGGGATCCGTAAGAGGTCTTGGTCTGGTCGGTGGACACAAACGAAGTACACGAAGTTGCAATGGCTAACTTTTAACTAAACAAATCCCAAGCAAAAAGCTGCTAGATGGATCTACTTATATAAGAGTAAGGGGTGGCGGACAAGGAGGTGGGAGGACGTCTCAAGGCAGCTTAAAAGTAACCCTAGGGCGTACAAGGCTCAAGGGCCCAATTGGAGGTGATACAACACCTTTGGACTTGTTGTTTGACTCGGATTCTGCTGCAGCGTCAGATTGTTTCGTTGATATCTCAATGCTCCAGACGAATTTGAAGGTGAATCCAATTGGGCTGGAAATAGCACGAAATCTACTTCCAACGAAAAAAGAATCACCCAATTCGGAGTCCGTATGAAAAAGTTGTTGGCGTTTTGAGTCAGGTATGTCTGTGCAGTCCGACTCTGAATCCAGAACGTGAGAGAGTTGGACTCTATCTTCTCTTGGCCCAAAAGTGACGTGAGAGGACTTTTTGAACAGAACCTAAACTTCTCCTTTTCCCTTATCTTCATATGTGGATTGTACAAATGTCCCATACACCTGCAATTAGACAAAACAGAAAAGTGTGTGAAGTATTTTTGTTCTGGATAACATAAATAGATTAGTGAATAGTTTGCACTAGAAATTACGTGACAAATATGCATGTATGCAATATTTTTGGTCTTATCCAAGGTGGTCATGTCCTCATCACCCTCCCCCCCCCGCCTCTATGCAGCGGTGTAACCTCTTTTTTACCCATTGTATTCTCTACTTAAACATGGTGCTCGACGCTATATATTATTTCCCAATGATGTATGGCTATCCTATGATGTTTGAGTAGATCTATTTTGTCCTGTGGGTTGCTTGATGATTGTGATTGGTTTAAGTTGTACGTTTTATTATTAGTGTTTTCCTATGGTGCTCTCCATGTCGTGCAAGCGTGAGGGATCACCGTTGTAGGGTTTGCAATATGTTCATGATTCGCTTATGGTGGGTGGCGTGAGTGACAAAAGCACAGACCCGAGTAAGTAGGTTGTTTGCTTATGGGAATAAAGAGGACTTGATACTTTCTTGCTATGGTTGGGTTTTACCTTAATCATCTTTAGTAGTTGTGGATGCTTGCTAGAGTTACAATCATAAGTGATGTAGAGCATCCCATGTTCATCCCCATGTGCACTCCGACTACTTTCCAAACCCCTAGAGGACATATGACGAGACCTCGAACATACGCCATTGGACACAAGGTGAACTCGCTCCTCTCCGAATCGTCATTTTACTCATGTGAGACATGGCTACTACCTCAAACATGTGTGCTATCCATGTCCAGGAACTAGTCGGAAGGCCATGGATCATCTAGGAGCATTGGACAAGATGGCGAGTACACCAAGCGCAAGGAACAAGAGGAGGAGCTGCCAGGAAGCTACAGGTCTCGGACGTTCGACGACCTCCGGACGACCGACGATCTTCGGACGTACGACGCCTGGAGACTTCACCAGCCAGATTGACTCCAACCGAGGCTACCTACAGCGCCCGGACGACCCCCCGACGCCGGACGTCCGACACTCATCAGTGCCCGGACGACCAACCCCGACTGGACGTCCGACACCAACAGTCCAGTACGGAAACATCGGAAGTACGGAGACCTTCGAACGTCCGACGCCACCTGTCCAGAGCCAAAACGCCAGACGTCCAACAAGCACCGGAAGACCGGACCCTCGCGAGCTACCGGACGTCCGGTACTTGTCAGACGACTGACGCCTGTGTGTGTGTAGCTTCGGGCCCGAGGTCCATGTACCCTTTCACTTCTCCCCCATCTGCACTTAGACTATAAATAGACCTCCTCCTCCTCCTCTCGAGGGTCAGCATTGTGATAGCTCATATTTTGAGATAGAGCCTTGCTCATCCATCAGGATCTACTCCATCGCGAGGGACCAGCACCTCTTCGGAGAAGATCCTTGTTGGATTCAAGACCTCCTTTCAGAGAAGACCCTCTTCAAGACCTCCTCACGAAGAAGAACCGGTTACCCTATGTGTCGTCCCTTGTTGGATTTGGATCTTGTACCCATTTGTGTTTCGATGATCTAGCACATGTGTGACTTTATTCTTGTTGGTTGAGTGTTCTCTCATGTTTTCCCTCATTCCCCTCCTCGTGTTCTTCGTGTTCTTCGTAGGGATCCACTCCAAACATGAAAGATCGGCCTCTAAGGTTCTACCCTACATCATCTTGGTATCAAAGCAAGGTTGATCACGAATTTGGAGCCCCTGCCCCTCTTTTTCTATCCTAATTTTGTTGTGTTCTTCCTCAATTTCAAAAATCCCCACCAAAAATAGCCCCAAATTTTTTTGTGATTTCTTGGTTGGATGATGTTTTGTTGATTTTGATCTGTGGATTTTCTAGGTTTCAAGTGGATCTAGCATCTCCCCAAGTTTCCCCATCTTCCATCCACGAAATCTCATCAATTTTGACCCCCAAATCCCCAAATTCTGCCCAAAATCACGTCCCAAATTTCGCATCTCGCGTTGACCCCGACCCACCGGACGACCGATGTTTTTTCGGACATCCAGACACCCCCAGAACCATCGGATGACCGACCATCATCAAACGTCCGACCCCCCCCCCCCCGATCCAGTACCAAAACAGCGGATTTCCGGCCATTTCTGGACGTCCGTCCCGCGCTCCAGCCACCGGTCGTCCGACCATCATCAGACGTCCGACCCCTGTAGATTCCCGCTTCGGCTGATTTTTGTTTGTCCATAACTAATTCATCTGAACTCCGATTTTGATGTTCTTTAGCTTGTTTTGAAGCTCTTGACATCCCCCATCCCATAAAAATACAACCAAAACCATTTGACCCCATAAATATTTTGGAACTTTGGCATCTTTGCCTAGGGCTTCCACCACAGCATCCGCTACACCACCATCGACTTCTGCAACATAACTGTTTTTTATCCCCATTGCATTAGTGGTTGCTTGAGTAGTGATTCGAGTCTCCTAAGGTGTTTAGGCTACTTAGGGACGGTTACTTCTTCATCAATCACCACCATAACTTCTGCATAGGCGTGCCCACCATACACTTCCGACACCCCAACTTAACCCAATTTTGTTTGAGCTTGTTTGAGTTGTGGCTAGTGTCTCCTAAGGTGTTTCGGCTACTTAGGGATGGCAACTTCAACACTGACATGTGTAGCCCATCATTCCACTTCCGCATTGCCAAGTGCAAACTACCACCACTTTCCGCTACAACCATTTGACTTTTGTCGTTAAGATTTTGACTTGTGATTTTTCCATTTCCTAGGGTGTTTCGGCTAACTAGGAACGGGTCGACATCGGCAACACCGTCTCTCATCATCGCCAAGGATGGTAACCTCAACGAAACCATTGTATATTTTCCTTGCAATTGTATTGATAAACCCTAGCCCATTTTGCGTCACTTACCTATCGAGACTAGCCATTTGAGTATTGCCGGCAATGTTACTTGTGCACATTATTGATCTACACCTCCCATTGCATACATACCATATCATCGTGGTGCATATATTGGTATTATCTCTTGTGTCACAAGTTTGTTCCCGCATATACACAATTGCTATCTTAGTCTGTGCATTGTGCAAAAGTGGCCATATCATACAAAAAAAGCTTTTAAGCAAAAGAAAGAGAGCAAATAAGCTTGTAAGAAAGTGCCATAGCATCATACCACATTGCATATAAGATTGTCATATCCGATCATCTTGGATCATCTTGAGAGAAACACCGGGAACCATACATACATAGCATACTTGGGATAAAAGTTTATCCATTTTTCATCTTATAGTTTGTGCACAAGTGTTGTATCCGCCTATTGAGAAATCGTGCTAGCGTCTCTCTTGAGTTGTGCAACATGAGCGTTTTCTGTGGATTCCACATTTTGTGCTCATTCCTTGGTTGCACGACCCCATTTATCTATCCATGTGTGTGTTTCCGTGTGCCATTCATTGCTATTGGTCTACTTGTTTCGCTTGCGAATTTGTGAATCTCTTTCAACATTATTGACTCTTGCTAACATTTTGCATCAAATTTTTGTGCCACTATTCTCACCGAGCTCCACCATAAGCTTTACTTGTGTAGGTGTGAGAACCGACAAGAATTGGTACCAATTGTGCTATTTCTTTGTTACACATTTGAGTGATCATTGATCCATCTTCAACACCGGTCAAGGTACATTTGGTCTAGTTCTTCTTTTCCAACTCATACTTTCTCGAGTCTTGTGATGGATAGGCAAGGCATTTCATCTCCAGTCCTCGACAACAACAACGGTGTGAACAACTACATCACCAAAGCATCCATCTTCGATCTACAACGACAAATGCAAGGCGCACAATCAAGATTGCGAGAGCGCATCGAGAACATCTCCATCGACATTCATCACTCCAAAGCAAGGAAAAGGGACTACATCGACAAGAAGCTTTCTGCACAAAAAGAGGAGCAAGATGCAAGGATGGAGGAGATTCGGGCCTTGATCAAGTCTTCTTCCCCTTAGTCATCTTCAAGGCGACTTCATTCAAGCCACAAGTCTTCGGAGCGCAAAAATGATGCAAGTGCAATTCATCCACGTCCACATCTACATGGTGACCACCATCATGTTCGTGATCCACATCATCATGAAGGGAAAGTCACCTCCAAGCATCATGTGAACAACGACGACGAACGACATCTACTACGAGCTCAAGCATGACAACGACACCATTATCATGAAGATGCTCCACAAGCGCAAATGCACAAGTCCCAACAAGCCCTACTTCATGCCAAGTCCAAGCTTCATGAGCAAAAGAGAAGTCCGCGAGATGAGCACCACCAAGACGGAGCTAGGCTGCTTCCCACGAGTACGCCTACAACGACTTCATCAAGTCCAAGGCAGCCACCTACAAGCGAGGGCGACACTTCCATCTTCGGAAGCCCCTCAAGGAAGATGGACAGGCATGGGAATCTCCCTTCGGTCATGGAGACGAGCTACGAGGTGCCACATCATATGGGCCTCCAACACTAAGACAGTGACAAGAATGTCGAGCAAGGGCCATCCCCTTCGACCACGGCGATTAGAGTTGAGCATGGAGACATTTTCACCTACATCTCTCCGACACCCACATATGTCGAGATGCCCCATTTGTCATGTGAGGAGAGCCACCACCCCACGAGTGAGATGAGTGACTCCACCATATATGACACTGAGAGCATTTCCTATGATAGGATGAGTGTGACCACCACTAGACCCACACATGAGAGCATGCCACACATCCTATGTGAGGTTGAGCACCATTTGAGTGACTCCACCAACCATATGAGTGAGAGAATCCTTGAGGGAGTGAGTGAGCCACAACTTTTAGCGAGTGAGGTAGTTCACATGGTATGTGAGGCCACTATGATTTCTAACGACTTAACCTCTACTACTAGTGTGTTTTCTTCTTTGGTGCTAGGTCTCCTACATGACGACATGCCTATCCTCGACGAGTCCATCCTTCCAATGGAGATGACGATGTCCACGGTGGACGATGATGCACCCCCCACATGGTTCCATCAAGATGACGATGACCATGACTTGGTCTTTAACACCTCACCTACAACACATGAGCGACGCTCCAAAGATAACATAGGTGATGGTGCTTCTCTTGTCCCACTAACGGACCATCTTACCAATGATTGCTTGCATGATGTTGACCCACCTATTCCCATGCTTCATGCTAGTGCGACTTCTTCATGTCTTGACTTACCTATTTATGATGAATATGATGATGAGCATGTTGAGTTGCCTAGTTGTGATGTTGTGCTCCATATGATATCATGTGAAAATTCTATTGGTCACTTCATGTTTGACAATCCTTTTAACTTGTCATATGCTATGAGTGAGATCTCCCATATTGCATCATTTCAATCTCAACATAGTAACTATGCATGCCCCATTAAAATAAATCCCATTTTCACTTATGGCATAGATGACGAGATGGTGGTCATTGGCTTTTGTTTTTCATGTAATGATATTGTCATGCTTCCTTTACATGATTTGCACAATTCATCTACTATACCATGCCATGATCACATAGAACCAAATATGCATTGTTTTGAATGTTGTCAATATTCTCCATGTGATGTTTCTACTAATGTCCATGCGGAGACCCCCATAGTTTCCTCATACATATTAGAAGATTTTGATGCATTCCATATTTTGCATGATTACCATAAGTGCATGCACCATATGCATTCCATGAATAACAATGCTCTACATATATCTCATGATGCATTACACAATTTGAGTCTCCATTATGCCATGCATAACAACAAACCTATCATGATGGATGACATGTTTCTATATCACGCATCTCATCTATTTGAGCATTGGATATTTTGTGCTAACCGACACATGCACGTGCGCATCATGATGGATGATGTGTACATATACCACGCACACACAATTTTCCCTGTGCCTTTGTTTTGTGTAGGTACTCATGCATACTCGTCAAACTCGCAATCCCACGAGTTGACGAAATGAGCTCTTGAGAGCAACGACGCTTTGGGATCACGTGAATTGTCCTTACCACGGTCCTCTTCGCGCAACGACTACGCGCATCTCTTTTACTCGTCTCTCACACGACTATGGGCTATTTACCATTTGTCACCTTATGCTCATCTTATCGTGTTCACTTTGCATGTTATACTTGCCTCTATGCCTTTGCCATGCAATGGTGACCCTTGTTTGCATCTACCCATGATTCACCATTATGCAACTTCTATGTGTATTTGCATGCTTGGTGGAGATACTTGTTGCTATTGTCATGTCTACCATGTGCCACATGCCATTGTTGATTGTTGTGTTGGGAGAGTCATGATGTTCCATTGCTATTTAAATAGGACTTCTTGCCAATACAATGATGATACTTTCCCCATATCTTGCTTTCATGCTTGTGCTATGACATGTGAATTATTCATGCCCACTATTTGCACACATGACATGCTTGCCATGATTCCTTCTAGTATGTTGCATCTTCGCACTACTAGCTTGCTTAACTTGATCACTATGATTGCTTGCTTGGTTGCATCACCCATGTTCCACTCTTACTCGCTTTCTTGGGTTGATGACATATATGTTCATGCCTCTCACATGATATATCTTGATCATTGTCTCTTGTGTCCATTAATTGCCTCTCTCATATCCACTTGTATTGAGTGCAACCACACTATGCTTATTGATCTTGGAGACATTGACACCTTACTTGTGATGCATGCTTGTTTGTTTGAGCCTAATGCCTTTGGTTGTTCTTGCATCATATGCCTCCATACTATGAAATGCTCCCTTGTCCTTTCTTATGATGAGCATGATGCATACACATGTTGGGTATCTTACCACACGAATGATAGGTTTTGCACTTCCGCTAACCTCATTTGTTTTTCCGAGTGTTTGTCATGTTCTTTCGTTTTGAAGGATTCACAAGGCGGTATGATCACAAGACTTTTTGGTTATGAGAAGGCATACTCGATGCGCAACTCCATCATCCTTGAGAAAATCCGAAAGGTGAACTCCTTCCCTTCGAGCCATCCTCAAGTACGCATGTTGCATGGGTCACTCTTTCATTGTTGTTTCCTTCTTGTTGTCTACATGATACATCTCGCGAATGGAGGAGCGGCATTGGAGATTGGCTCTTTGGACCTTCAAGTTGAGGAGCGCTTGCACTTATTGGATGCACTTTCGGAACTCCACTCATTCCACGACATCGAGCTTTGGTACATCAACACTCCTTTGACTTTTTGTACCACCACCTCCATATTTGTTGATTGTGCTCACACATGTCATGCTCGATGGACATTTCATACTCACCACAAGTTTGCACCCTATGCATTGATTGACTCACATTATGATTGCCTTGTTGCATCTTGTATTTCCATGCCAACCATGATATATGAGCTTGTGCACTTCCTTAGCAAATTTGTTGTGATCTTCCTTGGTGGCATATTCATACATCATGATCATATTGTCCACCATCAATTGCATTATAACATACACATATTGAGCATCCATTGTCATATTCATGCTATTGATGAACCATCTCTCTATGACATCATTTTGCACAATGGTAGAATTTGCCGCTTTGTGCACCATGGTTTTGTTCCCATGAATGCTTTGCATATCATTCTAGATCATTTTGATAAGCTTCATGCGCTTTATCACGACCAATCTTGCCACACAGACTCATTCTTACATGATGGACACTTTGTGTGCACTAACCATTGTATTTCCGAGTGTTGTTTGTGTTTGTTCCTTTTGCATGTATACCACTCCGGCGACACCTTGGACTACTTCGATTGCGCCATGCCTTCAACTACGTCCAACTACAAGTCCGTTGATAGAGGCAAAGGTGTCCCATCTTTCGATGAGATGATGGATATCGCTTTGGTGGCAGTCGACTTTGACGATCCGACTACGAACGTGCGAGGACGTCGCGCCTTAGCAATCGCTAAACCAACTCCGAGAGGTTATTGACCACGCCGGAGCACGATCAACCTGACCACGAGGGTCTGTTTCCTGCGAGCAAACGAAGAACAAGCAAGAAACTGAGATTGCAATCTGGATATTGCAAATATAAGATGAAAGCTTTATTGATCAAGGTGGGGTTCTGTGACGCCTTTGTCTGGTCGTTGAACACAAACGAAGTACGCGAAGTTGCAGCTATGGCGAACTTTTAATCTAAACAAAACCCAAAGTCTAAACGATGCCCTAAGGGCTGTATATATGGAGGAAGAGGGGGGAATTTCGTGACCCTTGGTGGAGGGGTCCGAAATCAACCCTATCTCTTGTTTCCCCACACATACAGACTCTAAAAATAGCCTATACTTATGTATTTTGAAATTACATGGGTCTGGCCCAATAATAAGGTGACGCAGCACCTAAAATAGCCTCGGGACGAAATTTATGAAGTGGCATCTTGTATATTTCGTCCAAGGCTTCATGCACCCATTATGGTGGCTTCAAAGTCCTGAAATCATCACTTGTAACTCCGTTCTTGTTCCCCTTGCGCATGCCATCATGTCCATGCTTGTTCTTGCTCCAATGTTCATCCTTCTCCAAGCTAGGCCCTTCATTTGTAAGCAAAACAAATGTATCCAATTTAGGCAGCATCATATTCTCATGAACATTAGAATCATTACCAAGAAATGAAAGTACCTGGTAATTTAGTTGGCGTGCACGAGCTCTAGTAATTGGTCCAGTATGTATAGCAGCAGGGGCTGTGGGTGTAACAATTGTATTGATGTCCTAGCATATTGCTGCGTCATATGCTCAATGTTTTCCTTAGTTAACTCATGCATTTTTAAAATCAATTCAGCACGTTGTTTAGCATCAAAATTAACCTTCTCCGAAGATGGAAGAGGCAACAAATCAATAGGTGCACGAGGTAGGAAACCATACACAACTTCAAAAGGGCACATCTTAGTAGTAGGATGCAATGAACGATTATAAGCAAATTCAATATGAGGCAAGCATTCCTCCCACATTTTCTTATTATTCTTCAAAACAGCCGTAAGCATAGTAGACAACGTTCTATTGACTACTTCAATTTGTCCATTAGTTTGGGGGTGACAAGTAGTACTAAAAAGCAGTTTAGTCCCCAACTTAGCCCATAAACATCTCCAAAAGTGGCTAAGAAATTTAGTATCACGATCTGAAACAATAGTATTTGGCACACCATGCAAGCGAATTATTTCACGAAAGAACAAATCAGCAACATTAGCAGCATCGTCGCTTTTATGACATGGTATAAAGTGTGCCATTTTTGAGAATCTATCCACGACAACAAATATGCTATCCCTCCCCTTCTTTGTTCGAGGTAAACCTAAAACAAAGTCCATAGATATATCCTCCTAAGGAACACTAGGTACAGGCAAAGGCATATATAAACCATGAGGATTGAGTCGTGACTTAGCTTTTTGACATGTAGTGCAGCGAGCAATAAAACGTTCAACATCCCGTCTCATCTTTGGCCAAAAGAAATGTGTAGCAAGTACGTCCTCCGTCTTCTTCACGCCAAAGTGTCCCATTAATCCTCCTCCATGCGCCTCCTGCAACAACAAAAGACGAACGGAGCTAGCTGGAATGCATAGCTTGTTAGCACGAAACACAAATCCATCATTAACGACGAACTTGTTCCACATTCTTCCTTCTTTGCAATTCTGCATTACATCTTTAAAATCAGCATCATGCACATATTGATCTTTGATGGTCTCCAAACCAAATATTTTGAAGTCAAGTTGTGAAAGCATAGTATAGCGGCGAGACAATGCATCAGCAATAACATTTTCTTTTCCCTTCTTGTGTTTAATGACATAAGGAAAAGTCTCAATGAATTCAACCCATTTAGCATGTCTACGATTCAGTTTAGCTTGACTTTTAATATGTTTCAAAGATTCATGATCAGAATGTATAAAAAATTCTTTGGGCCATAAATAATGTTTCCATGTTTCTAAAGTCCGAACAAGAGCATATAATTCTTTATCATAAGTAGAATAATTCAGACTAGGCCCACTCAATTTTTCAGAAAAGTATGCAACAGGTTTGCCATCTTGTAATAACACACCGCCTAATCCAATTCCACTAGCATCACATTCAAGCTCAAAAGTCTTATTAAAATCAGGAAGTTGGAGTAAAGGAGCATGTGTCAACTTATCTTTCAATATCGAGAAGGCTTCTTCCTGTGCGGTACCCCAAAGAAAAGGCACTAGAATAATAGGAACAGCACAAGGACTAAGGGATTCGCGTATATAACCTTTGTCGAGAAGCTCTTGTACTTGACGCATAATCTCCTTCATCTCCTCTGGATTGGTATGGTATGGTGCACGGTTTGGCAGTGAAGCACCGGGAATTAAGTCAATCTGATGCTCAATCCCTCGAATAGGCGGTAATCCCGGTGGCACGTCTTATGGAAAGACGTCAGCGAACTCCTGCAAAATGTTAGTGATAGCAGGAGGCAAAGAGGAAGGCACGTCCTCGAATGAAAATAATGCCTCTTTGCACACAAAAGCATAGCAAACAGATTTGCTGAAATCTAGCTCATCAATATCAGATTTGGTGGCAAATAAACATGCACTTTTCAATTTAATTTCAGAAGCAACACTAGATGGTTTATTATTAGGCTTCATTTGTTGCTCAAATTCTTTTGCCACAATCTGATTTTCACTCTTATTCGTCTCCTGTTTTGCTTTATTAGCTCTATTAATATCATCTTTCAAAATGGAATCAGGAGTCATAGGAAGCAAAGTAATATTTTTATCCTTATGAACAAGAGTATAGTGATTGTTTCTACCATGGTGTACAGAATTTTTATCAAATTTCCATGGTCTACCAAGTAATAAGGAACATGCTTGCATAGGTACCACATCACAATCAACATAATCAGCATATGTAGAGATACTAAAATGCACACGAACAGTACGTGTTACCTTAACCTTGCCGCTGTTGTTGAACCATTGGATGTAGTAAGGATGTGGATGTGGTCTTGTGGTGAGAGAAAGCTTCTCCACCATCTCCATGCTAGCCAAGTTGTTGTAGCTCCCTCCATCTATGATGACGCGCACAGAACGTTCTTTCACAACTCCCTTGGTATGGAACAAATTGTGCCTCTGATTTTGCTCAGCTTGTGTGACCTGCACACTCAATACACGTTGAGCAACTAAACATTCATACCTGTCAGCGTCTTCAGGAGCCATGTATTGCGTCTCATGATCAGAATCATCTCCACCATGTTCTTCACGTGTAATAAGAGCCAAAGTCTCCTCATCATAGTCACTAGCGGACTCATATCCACCACCCGCGGTAGCAATCATCACACGCGGAGATTTGCATTCTCTCGCATAATAACCTCCTCCCTTACAACGATGACAAATAATATCACTTGTGTGGCCTGTTGATGCCATGGAAGAAGCAGAACTCTGTGCAGGCCCAGCAGGTGCGCTCTTGGCAGATAATGGTGGTTGTGCCTGTTTTCTTGTATCACGACTGGAGGAGACACCTGATTGAGGTGCTGGTGCAGTTGAAGTAGAAGATGCACGTGGTGTCCATGATGAAGGTCGGCCTGCAGAAAAGTTAGTTCGCGCCAATGCTTGTCGATCCTGCACTTCACGTTCAGCTTTACAAGCAAGATGGAATAAACGAGTGATATTAGTATACTCCTTATAGTCTAGAATGGTCTGAATCTCTCTATTTAATCCACCCAGAAAACGTGCAAGCATAGCTTCATTCTCCTCAACAATACCACATCTAATCATGCCAGTTTGTAATTCCTGATAATATTCTTCTACAGAATTTTTTCCTTGTCTTAAGCGCTGTAATTTCTGAAGCAATTCACGTTGATAATATGGTGGAACCCAACGAGTACGCATAGCAGTTTTCAAAGCAGCCCAAGTAGTTGGAATAGGATATAATCTACAATGTTCAGACCACCATACACATGCAAAACTAGTGAAAGCACAAACAGCAGCACCAACCCGTCTCTCCTCGGGATATTGTAAACATGTAAAACGTTGTTCAGTTTCTAACTCCCAAGTAAGATATATATCAGGAACATATCTACCCTCAAATGGTGGAATATTCAATTTCAGTTTAGGAATATGCACATCATCTCGTACCTGAGGTGGTGGTGCAGGCCTACCATTACGAATATATACCTGAGGTCGACCTGCTGGTGGTGGTGCTGGTGGGTGCACGTAGTTCTGATTTTGATCAATCTCATCCTCATAATCGCCCGCATACTCATCATCCTCCTGGGTACGAGCAGCAGCAGTAGCAGGAGCCAAAGAAGCATCAATAACAGGAACAGCAGCACCAGAAGTTTGGCCGTCCTCAATAGGAACACGCTTCGCTCGTCCATACTGATTCGGAAGGATGCGTTGTTGTTGGTGTTGCAGAGGTGCGATAGGTGCAGCCGGCGGTGGTGGTGGTAAACGCGCGAGCAATTCATTAAACTTGCTATCAAGCTTTGTTTCGAACGTCTTCTCCATGCCATCTATCTTCTCCATGGCCTCGCCAAATTTGTTTAGGACATCTTGCACCTGTCCACTCATCATTTGCTGAAATTTATCATGTAGCTGTTTGTTCGTCAGGTTCTCCCAATCAGGTTCTCCCAATCCAGCGTATGACATCAATACCATTGTTACACCCACAGCCCCTGCTGCTATACATACTGGACCAATTACTAGAGCTCACGCACGCCAATTAAATTACCAGGTACTTTCGTTTCTTGGTAATGATTCTAATGTTCATGAGAATATGATGCTGCCTAAATTGGATACATTTGTTTTGCTTACAAATGAAGGGCCTAGCTTGGAGAAGGATGAACACTGGAGCAAGAACAAGCATGGACATGATGGCATGCGCAAGGGGAACAAGAACGGAGTTACAAGTGATGATTTCAGGACGTTGAAGCCACCATAATGGGTGCATGAAGCCTTGGACGAAATATACAAGATGCTACTTCATAACTTTCGTCTAGAGGCTATTCTAGGTGCTGCGTCACCTTATTATTGGGCCAGGCCCATGTATTTTCAAAATACTTAAGTATAGGCCGTTTTTAGAGTCCGTATGCGTGGGGAAACAAGAGATAGGGTTGGTTTCGGACCCCTTCCCCAAGGGCCACGAAATTCCCCCCTCTTCCTCCATATATACAGCCCTTAGGGCGTCGTTTAGACTTTGGGTTTTGTTTAGATTAAAGTTCGCCATAGCTGCAACTTCGCGTACTTCATTTGTGTTCGACAACCAGACCAAGATGTCACAGAACCCCATCTTGACCAATAAAGCTTGCATCTTATATTCGCAATATCCAGATTGCAATCTCAGTTTCTTGCTTGTTCTTCGTTTGCCCGCAGGAAATAGACCGTCGTGGTCAGGTTGATTGTGCTCCGGTGTGGTCAATAACCCCTTGGAAGTTGGTTTAGCGATTGCTAAGGCGCGACGTAACGCACGTTCGTAGTCGGATCGTCAAGGTCGACTCCCACAGAAAACGATAGCCACCATCTCATTGAAAGACGGGACACCTTTGCCTCTATCAAGTGGTATCAGAGTTCCAGGTTGCTCGGTGAGATTTTACAGTTTTTCGTAGTTTAGATCGAGTCTGTTTTTCATACCTATAGTCGACGAAAATGCCACAAAAAATATTAGGGTTAGTTCATCATATCCGAACCAGTCTGAACCATTGTATAATCTTTTCTGTATTTGCATGTTGAATTTGCAGTTGCATCGTCGTGTCTAGTTGCTGGTCTTAATGTCTAGTCCTTTAGAGTTTCGAGTTCTGTTCACAAGTTGTCACGCCGCCGCCGCATCATCATCATCACTGCTGCCATATACCACCATGTGTCATCACTGATGCCATCTACCACCATCGTCATCACCGCAGCCATATACCACATATCCACCGCCATCACGATAATTTGAGTCCACCTCCATCACAGAATCGCCACCAGTCTGTGTTCCATTTCCCTACATATCTCCGCCACCAGTCCGAGTTTCCACCAGATTCATATCCGCCATCAGTTATTGTCCGAGTCCAGTATTTGTTGCTTTGTTTTCGACTTCCAGATCACGCCATACTCCAAGTCATGACAGAGAAGGACTCCCGAACTTTCGTGTTACCCGCAGTAGAAAAATAGCTCCAGTCTAAAAAAACTAAGTCTGGAAAATTCTGGCTAGGTAGTTTCTAGACCATTAGTAGACTTTTTCAAAAAAAAATTGTTGCGGAGCAAAAAAAAGAGGAAAAAAAAGTGAAAAACAAAAGAGAAAAAAAAATCAGAGTGTGCTCCTCCCTTGTTTACGTGCAGCGCCGTGATTTTGTTAGTGTTCTAGGCTCGCGCCTCTAGCACGGTCTAGCCTAGGACCAGCACAGTACCGTCGTTGAGCGTTTATTTAACTTTGCATCTCTGAATTGATTATTGCTGATCCTTTTGCTACCATATTATAAGCCTTCCAAGCTCCACATACATCTACGTCATGCGTTTGACATTCCTTGATAATCGCTCTATCCAAGCTTTGAGAGTTTTGACTACAACGGATGCCGATCACCACCTGCTGCTGGGTAAGAACTGGTAAGAATTTGAGATTCGCTTGATGGATTTGTGACACACCAGCATCACCACCACTTCCTAGTAGTCTGTAGGATCATATTCTTTTGTGTTTCTATTGCTACTAACCATGACAGGATCACCAGCCGACGCGATTGACTGGGAGAACATGACGAACAAGGAGCTTCATGATAAGTTTCATCAAATGTTGGGTCAATAGGTGGAAGACGTGATGGCCAGCTTTGGAAAGGCATTGGAGAGGATGGATGACATTAAGAAGAAATTGACACCAAGTTGGACACCAAGTTCGATGAATTACTCAAACGTCTCCCACAACCAGTTCTACGCCGCGATACAGTAGGGCGAGTACAGCGTGTTCCTATTGTGCCAGGCCAAACTGCTGGTGCTGCTGTACCTGTTGTTGATGCTTCTTTGGCTCCTGCTGCTGCTGGTGGTGGTACCCAGGAGGATGATGAGTTTGCGGGCGATTATGAGGATGAGGTTGATCAAAATCAGAACTACGTGCAGGCACCAGCACCACCACAAGCAGGTCGACCTCAGGTATATAATCACAATGGTAGGCTTGCACCACCAACTTAGGTACGAGATCATGACCATGTTCCTAAATTGAAATTGAATATTCCACCATTTGAGGGTAGATATGTTCCTTATATATATCTTACTTGGGAGTTAGAAACTGAACAACGTTTTACATGTTTACAATATCCCGACGAGAGACGGGTTGTTGCTGCTGTTTGTGCTTTCACTAGTTTTGCATGTGTATGGTGGTCTGAACATTATAGATTATATCCTATTCCAACTACTTGGGCTGCTTTGAAAACTGCTATGCGTACTCGTTGGGTTCCACCATATTATCAACGTGAATTGCTTCAAAAATTGCAGCGTTTAAGACAAGGAAAAAAATATGTAGAAGAATATTATCAGGAATTACAAACTGGCATGATTAGATGTGGTATTGTTGAGGAGAATGATGTTATGCTTGCACATTTTATGGGTGGATTAAATAGAGAGATTCAGACCATTCTAGAGTATAAGGAGTATACTAATATCACTCGTTTATTCCATCTTGCTTGTAAAGCTGAACGTGAAGTGAAGGATCGACAAGCAATGCCGCACACTAACTTTTCTGTAGGTCGACTTTCATCATGGACACCGCGTGCATCTTGTACTTCCACTGCACCAGCACCTCCATCAGGTGCCACCTCCAGCCGTGATACAAGAAAGCAGGCACAACCACCACTATCTGCCAAGAACGCAACTGTCGGTCCTGCACAGAGCTCTTCTTCTTCCATGGCATCAGAAGGGCACACAAGTGATATTATTTGTCGTCATTGTAAGGGAAGAGGACATTATGCGCGAGAATGCAAATCTCAGCGTGTGATGATTGCTACTGAGGATGGTGGGTATGAGTTTGCTAGTGACTATGATGAGGAGACTTTGGCCCTTATTACAAGTGAAGAACGCGGTGGAGATGATTCTGATCATGAGACGCAATACATGGCTCCTAAAGATGTTGATAGGTATGAATGTTTAGTTGCTCAACGTGTTTTGAGTGTGCAGGTTACACAAGCTGAGCAAAATCAGAGGCATAATTTGTTCCATACAAAGGGAGTTGTGAAGGAACGTTATGTGCACGTCATCATTGATGGAGGGAGCTGCAACAACTTGGCTAGCATGGAGATGGTGGAGAAGCTATCTCTCACCACAAGACCACATCCACATCCTTACTACATCCAATGGTTCAACAACAGCGGCAAGGTTAAGGCAACACGTATTGTTCGTGTGCATTTTAGTATCTCTACATATGCTGATTATGTTGATTGTGATGTGGTACATATGCAAGCATGTTCCTTATTACTTGGTCGACCATGGCAATTTGATAAAAATTATGTACACCATGGTAGAAACAATCAGTATACTCTTCTTCATAAGGATGAAAATATTACTTTGCTTCCTATGACTCCTGATTCCATTCTGAAAGATGATATTAATAGAGCTAATAAAGCAAAATAGGACAAGAATAAGAGTGAAAATCAGATTGTGGCAAAAGAATTTGAGCAAAAAATGAATCCTAATAATAAACCATCTGGTGTTGCTTCTGCGATTAAATTAAAAAGTGCATGTTTATTTGCCACCAAATCTGACATCGATGAGCTAGATTTCAACAGATCTGTTTGCTATGCTTTTGTGTGCAAAGAGGCATTATTTTCATTCGAGGACGTCCCTTCCTCTTTGCCTCCTACTGTCACTATCATTTTGCAGGAGTTCGCTGACGTCTTTCCATAAGACGTGCCACCAGGATTACCGCCTATTCGAGGGATTGAGCATCAGATTGACTTAATTCCCGGTGCTTCACTGCCAAACCATGCGCCATACTGTACCAATCCAGAGGAGACGAAGGAGATTATGCGTCAAGTACAGGAGCTTCTTGACAAAGGGTATATACGCGAATCCCTTAGTCCTTGTGTTGTTCCTATTATTCTAGTGCCGAAAAAGGATGGTACATCGCGTATGTGGGTTGATTGTAGAGGCATTAATAATATTACTATTTGTCATCGTCATCCTATTCCTAGGCTAGATGATAGGATTGATGAATTGAGTGGCTCTACAATATTCTCCAAAGTTGATTTGCGTAGTGGATACCATCAAATTCGTATGAAATTTGGGGATGAATGGAAAACAACATTTAAAACTAAGTTTGGATTATATGAGTGGTTAGTCATGCCCTTTGGGTTAACTAATGCACCTAGTACTTTTATGAGACTAATGAACGAAGTTTTACATGCTTTCATTGGACGATTTGTGGTAGTTTACTTTGATGACATATTGATTTATAGCAGATCTTTGGAGCAACATTTGGATCATTTATGTGTTGTTTTTATTGCTCTACATGATCCACGTTTGTTTGGTAACCTTGGGAAGTGCACCTTTTGCACCGAATGAGTGTCTTTTCTTGGCTATGTTGTTACTCCATAGGGAATTGAAGTTGATAAAGCCAAGATTGAAGCTATTGAGAGTTGGCCACAGCCCAAAACGGTCACACAAGTGAGGAGTTTTCTTGGCCTCGCTGGATTCTATAGGCGTTTTGTGAGAGATTTTAGCACCATTGCTGCACCTCTCAATGACCTTACAAAGAAGGATGTGCCTTTTGTTTGGGGTACCGCACAGGAAGAAGCCTTCACGGTATTGAAAGATAAGTTGACACATGCTCCTTTACTCGAACTTCCTGATTTTAATAAGACATTTGAGCTTGAATGTGATTCTAGTGGAATTGGATTAGGAGGTGTGTTATTACAAGATGGCAAACCAGTTGCATACTTTTCTAAAAAATCGAGTGGGCCTAGTCTGAATTATTCTACTTATGATAAAGAATTATATGCTCTTGTTCGGACTTTAGAAACATGGCAGCATTATTTATGGCCCAAAGAATTTGTTATACATTCTGATCATGAATCTTTGAAACATATTAAAAGTCAAGCTAAACTGAATCATAGACATGCTAAATGGGTTGAATTCATTGAGACTTTCCCTTATGTCATTAAACACAAGAAGGGTAAAGAAAATGTTATTGCTGATGCATTGTCTCGTCGCTATACTATGCTTTCACAACTTGACTTCAAAATATTTGGTTTGGAGGAAATCAAAGATCAATATGTGCATGATGCTGATTTTAAAGATGTATTGCAGAATTATAAAGAAGGAAGAACATGGAACAAGTTCGTCGTTAATGATGGATTTGTGTTCTGTGCTAACAAGCTATGCATTCCAGCTAGCTCCGTACGTCTTTTGTTGTTACAGGAGGCGCATGGAGGAGGATTAATGGGACACTTTGGCGTGAAGAAGACGGGGGATGTACTTGCTACACATTTCTTTTGGCCAAAGATGAGACGGGATGTTTAGCACTTTGTTGCTCGCTGCACTACATGTCAAAAAGCTAAGTCACGACTCAATCCTCATGGTTTATATATGCCTTTGCCTGTACCTAGTATTCCTTGGGAGGATATATCTATGGACTTTGTTTTAGGTTTACCTCAAACAAAGAAGGGGAGGGATAGCATATTTGTTGTCGTGGATAGATTCTCGAAAATGGCACACTTTATACCATGTCATAAAAGCGATGATGCTTTTAATGTTGCTGATTTGTTCTTTCGTGAAATTATTCACTTGCATGGTGTGCCAAATACTATTGTTTCACATCGTGATACTAAATTTCTTAGCCACTTTTGGAGATGCTTATGGGCTAAGTTGGGGACTAAACTGCTTTTTAGTACTACTTGTCACCCCCAAACCGCTGGACAAACTGAAGTAGTCAATAGAACATTATCTACTATGCTTAGGGCTGTTTTGAAGAATAATAAGAAAATGTGGGAAAAATGCTTGCCTGTGAATTTGCTTATAATCGTTCATTGCATTCTACTACTAAGATGTGCCCTTTTGAAATTGTGTATGGTTTCCTACCTCGTGCACCTATTGATTTGTTGCCTCTCCCATCTTCGGAGAAGGTCAATTTTGATGCTAAACAACGTGCTGAATTGATTTTAAAAATGCATGAGTTAACTAAGGAAAACATTGAGCGTATGAATGCTAAATATAAACTTGCTGGCGATAAGGGTAGAAAACATGTTGTGTTTGCACCTGGAGACCTTGTTTGGTTACATTTGCGTAAGGATAGATTTCCTGATTTGCGCAAATCAAAGCTAATGCCACGTGTTGATGGTCCTTTTTAAGGTTTTAGAGAAAATAAATGATAATGCATATAAACTTGAGCTGCCTGCAGATTTTGGGGTTAGTCTCACTTTTAACATTGCAGATTTGAAGCCTTAATTGGGTTGAGGAAGATGAACTTCCGTCGAGGACGACTTCATTTCAAGAAGGGGAGGATGATAAGGAAATCAATACCATTGTTACACCAACAGCCCTGGTGCTATACATACTGGACCAATTACTAGAGCTCGCGCACGCCAATTAAATTACCAGGTACTTTCGTTTCTTGGTGACGATGCTAATGTTCATGAGAATATGATGCTGCCTAAATTGGATACATTTGTTTTGCTTACAAATGAAGGGCCTAGCTTGGAGAAGGATGAACATCGGAGCAAGAACAAGCATGGAGATGATGGCATGCGCAAGGGGAACAAGAACGGAGTTACAAGTGATGATTTCAGGATGTTGAAGCCACCATAATGAGTGCATGAAGCCTTGGACGAAATATACAAGGTGCTACTTCACAACTTTCGTCCAGAGGCTATTCTAGGTGATGTGTCACCTTATTATTGAGCCAGGCCCATGTATTTTCGAAATACTTAAGTGTAGGCTGTTTTTAGAGTCCGTATGTGTGGGGAAACAAGAGATAGGGTTGGTTTCGGACCCCTTCCCCAAGGGCCACAAACTTCCCCCCTCTTCCTCATATATACAGCCCTTAGGGCGTCGTTTAGACCTTGGGTTTTGTTTAGATTAAAGTTCGCCATAGCTGCAACTTCGCGTACTTCATGTGTGTTCAACGACCAGACCAAGACGTCATAGAATCCCATCTTGATCAATAAAGCTTTCATCTTATATTTGCAATATCCAGATTGCAATCTCAGTTTCTTGCTTGTTCTTCGTTTGCCCGCAGGAAACAGACCCTCGTGGTCAGGTTGATCGTGCTCCGGCGTGGTCAATAACCCCTCGGAAGTTGGTTTAGAGATTGCTAAGGCGCGACGTCATGCACGTTCGTAGTCGGATCGTCAAGGTCGACTCCCACAGAAAACAATAGCCATCATCTCATCGAAAGATGGGACTCCTTTGCCTCTATGAATAGACATGAGTTGTCATTTGATTAATGGGATCACATCATTAGGAGAATGATGTGATTGACTTGACCCATTCCGTTATCTTAGCACTTGATCGTTTAGTATGTTGCTATTGCTTTCTTCATGACTTATACATGTTCCTATAACTATGAGATTATGCAACTCCTGTTTACCAGAGGAACACTTTGTGTGCTACCAAATGTCACAACGTAACTAGGTGATTATAAAGGTGCTCTACAGGTGTCTCTAAAGGTACTTGTTGGGTTGGCGTATTTCGAGATTAGGATTTGTCATTCCGATTGTCGGAGAGGTATCTCTGGGCCCTCTCGGTAATGCACATCACTATAAGCCTTGCAAGCAATGTGACTAATGAGTTAGTTACAGGATGATGTATTATGGAACGAGTAAAGAGACTTGTCTGTAACGAGATTGAACTAGGTATTCAGATACCGACGATCAAATCTCGGGCAAGTAACATACCGATGACAAAGGGAACAACGTATGTTGTTATGTGGTTTGACCGATAAAGATCTTCGTAGAATATGTGGGAGACAATATGAGCATCCAGGTTTCGCTATTGGTTATTGACCGGAGACATGTCTCGATCATGTCTACATAGTTCTCGAACCCGTAGGGTCCGCACACTTAAAGTTCGATGACGGTTATATTATGAGTTTATGTGTTTTGATGTACCTAAGGTAGTTTGGAGTCCCGGATGAGATCGAGGACATGACGAGGAGTCTCGAAATGGTCGATACGTAAAGATCGATATATTGGACGACTATATTCGGACATCGGAAAGGTTCCGAGTGATTCAGGTATTTTTTGGAGTACCGGAGAGTTACGGGAATTCGCCGGGAGGGTCAATGGGCCTTCATGAGCCTTAGTGGAAATAGAGGGCAGCAAGGAAGTGTGGGGTGCGCCCCCCTAGGCCCAAACCGAATTGATTTAGGGCTTTGGGGGCCGTCCCCCTCTTTCCTTCTCCCCTCCTCCTGTTTCCTTCCCCTCCTAGTTGGACTAGGAAAGGGGGAACCTACTCCTAGTAGGAGTAGGATTCCCCCCTTGGGGCGCACCCTATGAGGCCGCCCTCCTCCTCCCCTTGCTCCTTTATATACGGGGGCAGGGGGCACCCCATAGACACAACAATTGATCCCTTGGATCTCTTAGCCGTGTGCGGTGCCCCCCTCCACCATAATCCACCTCGATAATGTTATAGTGGTGCTTAGGCGAAGCCCTGCATCGGTAGAACATCATCATCGTCACCACGCCGTCGTGCTGATGGAACTCTCCCTCAAAGCTCGGCTGGATCGGAGTTCGAGCGACGTCATCGAGCTGAACGTGTGCAAGAACTCGGAGGTGCCGTGCTTTCGGTGCTTGATCGGTCGGACCATGAGGACGTACGACTACATCAACCGCGTTGTGCTAACGCTTCTGCTTTCGGTCTACGAGGGTACATGGACACACACTCTCCCCTCTCGTTGCTATGCATCACCATGATCTTGCGTGTGCGTAGGAAATTTTTGAAATTACTATGTTCCCCAATAGTGGCATCCGAGCTTGGTTTTGTAGGTTGATGTTATATGCACGAGTAGAACACAAGTGAGTTGTGGGCGATACAAGTCATACTGCTTACCAGCATGTCACACTTTGGTTCGGCGGTATTTTTGGATGAAGCGGCCCGGACCAACATTACGCGTACGCTTACGCGAGACTGGTTCTACCGACGTGCTTTGCACACAGGTGGCTGGTGGGTGTCAGTTTCTCCAACTTTAGTTGAACTGAGTGTGGCTACGCCCGGTCCTTGAGAAGGTTAAAACAACACTAACTTGACGAACTATCGTTGTGGTTTTGATGCGTAGGTAAGAACGGTTCTTGCTCAGCCCGTAGTAGCCACGTAAAACTGGCAACAACAAAGTAGAGGACGTCAAACTTGTTTTTGCAGGGCATGTTGTGATGTGATATGGTCAAGGCATGATGCTATATTTTATTGTATGAGATGATCGTGTTTTGTAACCGAGTTATCGGCAACTGGCAGGAGCCATATGGTTGTCGCTTTATTGTATGCAATGCAATCGCCCTATAATTGCTTTACTTTATCACTAAGCGGTAGCGATAGTCGTAGAAGAAATAGTTGGCGAGACGACAACGATGCTACGATGGAGATCAAGGTGTCGTGCCGGTGACGATGGTGATCATGACGGTGCTTCGGAGATGGAGATCACAAGCACAAGATGATGATGGCCATATCATATCACTTATATTGATTGCATGTGATGTTTATCTTTTATGCTTCTTATCTTGCTTTGATTGACGGTAGCATTATAAGATGATCTCTCACTAAATTTCAAGATAAAAGTGTTCTCCCTGAGTATGCACCGTTGCCAAAGTTCATCGTGCCCAGACACCACGTGATGATCGGGTGTGATAAGCTCTACGTCCATCTACAACGGGTGCAAGCCAGTTTGGCGCACGCAGAATACTCAGGTTAAACTTAACAAGCCTAGCATATGCAAATATGGCCTTGGAATACTGAGACCGAAAGGTCGAGTGTGAATCATATAGTAGATATGATCAACATAGTGATGTTCACCATTGAAAACTACTCTATTTCACGTGATGATCGGTTATGGTTTAGTTGATTTGGATCACGTGATCACTTAGATAATTAGAGGGATGTCTATCTAAGTGGGAGTTCTTAAGTAATATGATTAATTGAACTTTAATTTATCATGAACTTAGTACTGATAGTATTTTGCAAATTATGTTGTAGATCAATAGCTCGCGTTGTTGCTTTCATATGTTTATTTTGACATGTTCCTAGAAAAAACTGTGTTGAAAGATGTTAGTAGCAATGATGCGGATTGGATCCGTGGTCTGAGGATTGTCCTCATTGCTGCACAGAAGAATTATGTCCTTGATGCACCGCTAGGTGACGGACCTATTGCAGGAGCAGATGCAGACGTTATGAACATTTGGCTAGCTCAATATGATGACTACTTGATAGTTTAGTGCACCATGCTTAACGGCTTAGAATCGGGACTTCAAAGACATTTTGAACGTCATGGGCCATATGAGATGTTCCAAGAGTTGAAGTTAATATTTCAAGCAAATACCTGAGTTGAGAGATATGAAGTCTCCAACAAGTTCTATAGCTAAAAGATGGAGGAGAATTGCTCAACTAGTGAGCATGTGCTCAGATTATCTGGGTACTGTAATCACTTGAATCAAGTGGGAGTTAATCTTCCAGATAAGACAATGATTGACAGAGTTCTCTAGTCACCACTACCAAGTTAGTAGAACTTCGTCATGAACTATAGTATGCAAAGGATGACGAAAACGATTCCCGAGCTCTTCGCGATGTTGAAATCAACGAAGGTAGAAATCAATAAAAAGCATCAAGTGTTGATGATTGACAAGACCACTAGTTTCAAGAAAAGGGCAAAGGGAAAGAAAGGGAACTTCAAGTAGAATGACAAGAAAGTTGTCACTCCCGCGAAGAAGCCCAAAGCTGGACCAAAGCCTGAAACTGAGTGCTTACACTACAAAGGAAATGGTCACTGGAAACGGAAATGCCCTGAATATTTGGTGGATAAGAAGGATGGCAAAGTGAACAAGGGTATCTTTGATATACAGGTTATTGATGTGTGCCTTACTAGTGTTTATAGTAGCCCCTGAGTATTTGATACTTGTTCGGTTGCTAAGATTAGTAACTCGAAACAGGAGTTACATAATAAACAGAGACTAGTTGAGGGGAAGTGACGATGAGTGTTGGAAGTAGTTCCAAGATTGATATGATCATCATCACACACTTCCTATACTTTCGGGATTAGTGTTAAACCTAAATAAATGTTATTTGGCGTTTGCGTTGAGTATGAATATGATTTTATCATGTTTATTGCAATATGGTTATTCATTTAAAGTCAGAGAATAATTGTTGTTCTGTTTACATGAATAAAACCTTCAATGGTCATACACCCAATGAAAGTAGTTTGTTGGATCTCGATCGTAGTTATACACATATTCATAATATTGATGCCAAAAGATGCAAAGTTAATAATGATAGTGCAACTTATTTGTGACACTGCCATTTGGGTCATATCGGTGTAAAGCGCATGAAGAAACTCCATAAAGATGGATTTTCGGAATCACTTGGTTATGAATCATTTGATGCTTGCGAACCGTGCCTTTTGCGCAAGATGACTAAAAACTCTGCTCTCCAGAACAATGGAACGAGCTACTGACTTGTTGGAAATAATACATACTGATGTATGCAGACCAATGAGTATTAAGGCTCGTGGTGGGTATCGTTATTTTCTGACCTTCACAGATGATTTGAGCAGATATGGGTATATCTACTTGATGAAACATAAGTCTGAAATAGTTGAAAGGTTCAAAGAATTTCAGAGTGAAGTGGAAAATCATCGTAATAGGAAAATAAAGTTTCTGCGATCTGATCGTGGAGATGAATATTTGAGCTACGAGTTTGTCCTTCGGTTAAAATAATGTGGAATAGTTTTACCAACTCATGCCACCTGGAACACCACAGCGTAACGGTGTGTCCGAATGTCATAACCGCACTTTATTTGATATGTTGTGATCAATGATGTCTCTTACCGATTTACCAATATCATTTTAGGATTATGCATTAGAGACAGCTGTATTCACTTTAAATAGGGCACCATCAAAATCCGTTGAGATGACGCCTTATGAACTGTGGTTTGGCAAGAAACCAAAGTTGTTGTTTCTTAAAGTTTGGGGTTGCGATGCTTATGTGAAAAAGTTTCAACCTGATAAGCTCGAACCCAAATCGGAGAAGTGCATCTTCATAGAATACCCAAAGGAAACTGTTGGGTACACCTTCTATCACAGATCCGAAGGCAAGATATTCGTTTCTAAGATGGATCCTTTCTAGAGAAGGAGTTTCTCTCGAAAGAAGTGAGTGGGAGGAAAGAAGAGCTTGATAAGGTAATTGTACCTTCTCCCGAATTGGAAAGTAGTTCATCATAGAAATTAGTTCCAGTGATTCCTACACCAATTAGTGAGGAAGCTAATGATGATGATCATGAAACTTCAGATCAAGTTACTACAGAACCTCGTAGGTCTTCCAGAGTACGGTCCGCACCACAGTGGTATGGTAATCCTGTTCTGGAAGTCATGTTACTAGACCATGATAAACCTACAAAATATAAGGAAGCGATGATGAGCCCAGATTCCGTGAAATGGCTGGAGACCATGAAATCTGAGATAGGATCCATGTATGAGAACAAAGTGTGGACTTTGGTGGACTTACCCGATGATCGGAAAGCCATAGAAAATAAATGGATCTTCAAGAGGAAGACGGACGTTGACAGTAGTGTTACTATCTACAAAGCTCGACTTGTCGCAAAAAGGTTTCCAACAAGTTCAAGGTGTTGACTACAGTGAGATTTTCTCAAACTGTAGCGATGCTTAAGTCTGTCCGAATCATGTTAGCAATTGCCACATTTTATGAAATCAGGCAAATGGATGTCAAAACTGCACTCCTTAATGGTTTTCTTAAAGAAGAGTTGTATATGATGCAACCAGAAGGTTTTGTCAATCCTAAAGATGCTAACAAAATGTGCAAGCTCCAACGATCCATCTATGGACTGGTGCAAGCATCTCGGAGTTGGAATATACGCTTTGATAAGTTGATCAAAGCATATAGTTTTATACGGACTTGCGGTGAAGCCTGTATTTACAATAAAGTGAGTGGGAGCATTACAGACTTTCTGATAAGTATATGTGAGTGACATATTGTTGATCAGAAATGATGTAGAATTTTTCTGGAAAGCATAAAGAAGTGTTTCAAAGGAGTTCTTCAAAAGAAAGACCTCAGTAAAGCTACTTACATATTGAGAATCAAGATCTATTGAGATAGATCAAGACACTTGATAAGATTTTCAATGAGTACATACCTTGACAAGATTTTGAAGTAGTTCAAAATGGAACAGTCAAAGAAAGAGTTCTTGCCTGTGTTGCAAATGTATGAAATTGAGTAAGACTCAAATCCCGACCAAGGTAGAAAATAGAAAGAGAATGAAAGGCATTCCCTATGCCTCAGTCATAGGTTCTATAAAAGTATGCCATGCCATGGACCAGACCTATTGTATACTATGCCCTGGTTTGGCAAGGGAGTACAATGGTGATATAGGAGTAGATCACTCGACATTGGTCAAAATTATCCTTAGTGGAATAAGGATATGTTTCTCGATTATGGAGGTGACAAGAGGTTCGTCGTAAAGGGTTACGTCGATGCAAGATTTGACACTGATCCAGATGACTCTAAGTCTCAATCTGGATACATATTGAAAGTGGGAGCAATTAGCTAGAGTAGCTCCATACAGAGCATTGTAGACATAGAATATTTTTGCAAAATACATACGGCTCTGAATGTGACAGACCTGTTGACTAAACTTCTCTCACGAGAAAAACATGATCACACCTTAGTACTCTTTGGGTGTTAATCACATAGCAATGTGAACTAGATTATTGAATCTAGTAAACCCTTTGGGTGTTGGTCACATGACGATGTGAACTATAGGTGTTAATCATATACAGATATGAATATTGGTGTTAAATCACATGGCGATGTGAACTAGATTATTAACTCTAATGCAAGTGGGAGACTGAAGGAAATATGCCCTAGAGGCAATAATAAAGTTATTATTTATTTCCTTATTTCGTGATAAATGTTTATTATTCATGCTAGAATTGTATTAACCGGAAACATAATACATGTGTGAATACATAGACAAACATAGTGTCACTAGTATGCCTCTACTTGACTAGCTCGTTAATCAAAGATGGTTAAGTTTCCTAACCATAGACATGAGTTGTCATTTGATTAACAGGATCACATCATTAGGAGAATGATGTGATTGACTTGACTCATTCCGTTAGCTTAGCACTTTATTGTTTAGTATGTTGCTATTGCCTTCTTCATGACTTATACATGTTCCTATAACTATGAGATTATGCAACCCCCGTTTACCGGAGGAACACTTTATGTGCTACGAAACGTCACAACGTAACTGGGTGATTACAAAGGTGCTCTACAAGTGTCTCCGAAGGTACTTGTTGGGTTGGCGTATTTCGAGATTAGGATGCGTCACTCTAATTGTCGGAGAGGTATCTCTGGGCCCTCTCGGTAATGCACATCACTATAGGCCTTGCAAGCAATGTGACTAATGAGTTAGTTATAGGATGATGTATTACGGAACGAGTAAAGAGACTTGTCGGTAACGATATTGAACTAGGTATTGAGATACCGACGATCGAATCTCGGGTAAGTAACATACTGATGACAAAGGGATGTTGTTATGCGGTTTGACCGATAAAGATCTTCGTAGAATATGTGGGAACCAATATGAGCATCCAGGTTCCGCTATTGGTTATTGACCGGAGACGTGTCTCGGTCATGTCTACATAGTTCTTGAACCCGTAGGGTCTGCACGCTTAAAGTTCAATGACGGTTATATTATGAGTTTATGTGTTTTGATGTAACGAAGGTAGTTCGGAGTCCTGGATGAGATCGGGGACATGATGAGGAGTCTCGAAATGGTTGAGACGTAAAGATCAATATATTGGACGACTATATTCGGACATCGGAAAGGTTCCGAGTGATTCGGGTATTTTTCGGAGTACCGGAGAGTTATGGGAATTGGCCGGGAGGGTCAGTGGGCCTTCATGGGCCTTAGTGGAAATAGAGGGCAGCAAGGAAGTGTGGGTGCGCCCCCGCTAGGCCCAAACCAACTTGTGACGCCCCCGATTCAATCGTACACTAATCATGCACGCAAATGTGTACGATAAAGATCAGGGACTCACGGGAAGATATCACAACACAACTCTACAAATAAAATAAGTCATACAAGCATCATAATACAAGCCAGGGGCCTCGAGGGCTCGAATACAAGTGCTCGATCATAGACGAGTCAGCGGAAGCAACAATATCTGAGTACAGACATAAGTTAAACAAGTTTGCCTTAAGAAGGCTAGCACAAACTGGGATACAGATCGAAAGAGGCGCAGGCCTCCTGCCTGGGATCCTCCTAAACTACTCCAGGTCGTCGTCAGCGGACAGCACGTAGTAGTAGGCACCTCCGGTGTAGTAGGGGTCGTCGTCGACGGTGGCGTCTGGCTCCTGGACTCCAGCCTCTGGTTGCGACAACCAGAAAGAAGGGAAAGGGGAAAAAGGGGGGAGAAAGCAACCGTGAGTACTCATCCAAAGTACTCGCAAGCAAGGAACTACACTACATATGCATGGGTATATGTGTAAGGAGGCCATATCAGTGGACTGAACTGCAGAATGCCAGAATAAGAGGGGGATAGCTAGTCTTATCGAAGACTACGCTTCTGGTCACCTTCGTCTTGCAACAGGCAGAAGAGGGTAGGTCGAAGTCCTCCAAGTAGCATCTCCAAGTAACATCTCATAGCATAATCCTACCCGGCGATCCCCTCCTCATATCCCTGAGGTAGAGCGACCACCGGTTGTATCTGGCACTTGGAAGGGTGTGTTTTATTAAGTATCCGGTTCTAGTTGTCATAAGGTCAAGGTACAACTCCAAGTCGTCCTGTTACCGAAGATCACGGCTATTCGAATAGATTAAACTTCCCTGCAGGGGTGCACCACATAGCCCAACACGCTCGATCCCATTTGGCCGGACACACTTTCCTGGGTCATGCCCGGCCTCGGAAGATCAACACGTCGCAGCCCCACCTAGGCAAAACAGAGAGGCCAGCACGCCGGTCTAAACCTAAGCGCGCAGGGGTCTGGGCCCATCGCCCTGAGCACACCTGCACGTTGCGAGGGCGGCCGAAAGCAGACCTAGCCTAGTGGCGTTCCAGTCCAATTCGGCGCGCGCCGCTCCGTCGCTGACGTCTGAAGTGCTTCGGCTGATACCACGACGTCGGGATACCCATAACTACTCCCACGTAGATGGTTAGTGCGTATAGGCTCGTAGCCAGACTCAGATCAAATACCAAGATCTCGTTAAGCGTGTTAAGTGTCCGCGAACGCCGAACAGGGCCAGGCCCACCTCTCTCCTAGGCGGTCTCAACCTGCCCTGTCGCTCCGCCACAAAGATCCACACAGAGGGCCGTCGGGACAAGGTCCTTTCAGCCCCCAATCCGTGAATCACTCGCGGGTACTCTTCGAGCTGACCCGACTTTAGTCACCATCTGTATAGTATGTATGTATGTACAGTATATACCCGTGATCACCTCCCAGGTGATCACGGCCCGATAGTATAGCAAGGCAGACTGACAAGAATGTAGGGCCAATGATGATAAACTAGCATCCTATACTAAGCATTTAGGATTGCAGGTAAGGTATCAACAGGTGTAGCATCAATGTCAGGCTATGCATCAGAATAGGTACAACAGAAAGCAGTAACATGCTACACTACTCTAATGCAAGCAGTATAGAGAAGAATAGGCGATATCTGGTGATCAAGGGGGGGGGGCTTGCCTGGTTGCTCTGGCAAGAGAGAGGGGTCGTCAACACCGTAGTCGAACTGGCCAGCAGCAGCGTCGGTCTCGTAGTCTACCGGAGAGAAGAGGGGGAAGAAACAATGAATACAAGGTAAACAGATGCATATCGATGCATGACATGTCAAGAAGCGATGCTAGGCGTGCCCTAACGTGGTACGAGGAGGTACTGGTTAAGGGGGAAACATCCGGGAAAGTATCCCCGGTGTTTAGGGTTTTCGGGCAGAGGAGCCGGAGGGGAAAAGTTGCAGGTTCGATAGGTTAGGGGTGTGTGGCTGACGAACGGACTGCGTATCCGGATTCGTCTCGTCGTTCTGAGCAACTTTCATGTTGAAAATATTTTAATCCGAGTTACGGATTAAAAGATATGATTTTTTAAAAGATTTTATTAATTTCTGGAATTTAATTAATTAATTAATTAATTCGAAAAAAATGTATTTATGACGTCAGCATGATGTCATGCTGACGTCAGCAGTCAACAGGGTTGACTGAGTCAACCCTGACAGGTGGGTCCCGCATGTCATTCTCTGTTATCTAATTAACCTAATCAGATTTAATTAACAGTGGTTAATTAGCTTTAATTAGTGATTAGGTTAAATCTAATCTGATTTAATTAAGTTAATTAATTCTCTAATTAATTAATTAATTAATTAATATTTTAATTATTATTTTTAATATTTAGTTTTCCCTTTTTTTTCATTTTCGTTTTAACAGTGGGGCCGACCCCACTGGTCAGGGACCCAGCCCAACCGGGGCGGGCGAACGGGGAGAGGCGCAGTTGAGCGCCCGAATGGGGCGCAGCGGGGGAGGCCGAGGCCACGACGACGGCCGGAGGGGCCGCAGCCACAGTGAGGTTGGCCGGGCTGCGAGCGGCGCCGGCGAGGCGACCGAGCGGTGGACGGGGCCGGCAGCGGCCGGAGCGGCAGGGAGGAGTGGGGCGAGCGCCGTGCGGGGCCGCGGTGGTGGTCGGGGCGGCCGCCGCGGCGAGAGGTGGTGCGGGAGTCGACGGCCGCCGTGGTGCGGCGGGGGCGTTGGCCGCGGCGTCGGCACCGGCGCGCGTCGCCGGGGGGGGGGCACGTCGGAAGGCCGGGGGGTTCGGTGGCCGGGGGGGGGCGAGGGCGCCGTTCGGCGAGGGGGAGGAGAGGGAAACGGGGGGGGCGGCGTGGCCGCGGATGGCCGGAGCCGGCGACGGGGCGCGGGGCTATGGTGGCGCGCGGAGGGGAGAGGGGAGCGAAGGGAGGGGGAGATGTGAAGCTCACAGCGGGGCCCGTAGGGTCTAGGGGGGCGGGCGCGGTGGAGCTCGCTGACGTCCGGCGAGGAGGCGGGCGGGGAAGCGGTCGCCGGCGTCGGGGAGGGCGTCCGGTGAGGCGGGGGAGGCCGGGGTTGACCCCGCGGTGGCGGGTGCCCCGCGCGTGGGGGCGACGGAGGGGAGGAGGGGGTCCGGGCGGTGGAGAGGAGGAGGGGGGGTGGAGGCGACCGGTTGGGGCGGCGGGGGCCGCCGGCGATGAGGGGTGCGACGGGGGTCTCGCCCCCGATCTGGATCGGGGCGGGGGCAGGGGAAAGGGGATCGGGGCGGGGGGGGGGGCGAGTGGGGGCGAGTGAGGTGGGGCGGCTAGGGTTTCTAGCCGCGGGAGGGCTAAGTGGCCGGCCGGCTGGGCCGGCCCAGGGTAGGGGGCTGGGCCAGGGGTGAGGGGGCCAGGTGGGGGGTTCGGGGGGGCTGGCTGGGCCAGGTGGGGAAGGGCTGGCCCAGATGGGCCAGTGGGGGTTCCTTCCCCCCACCTCTTTTGTTTTATTTTCCTTTTTTTTATATTTTTCCCTTTTCTTACTTTCTGTTTTAGATTAATTAAAATGCCAAAACATTTTACAAAATTTTGTGCACCCCACCATAATTAGGTTTGCTATTTTAGACAACCCCCGAACATTTTAGTTTTAGTTTTTGAAACCTTTTATCTTTGGTTTTGTTTTGAATTTATTTGTAGACCGGGTTCGAATCAACGTGAGGTTAGCCACAGTAACCGAGGTGATCACTGTTGCTTAATCATCCGGGTGTTACAAATCTCCTCCACTACAAGAAATCTCGTCCCGAGATTTAAGCGGTGGAGTAAGGGGCGAAGGTGTTGGTAGCGAAAAACCTAACGAGTCTTCTCGGTCTTGGCTTCCCTTTCGAAGAGGTTGATCCCTTTCGTTGATGTCTTCATTTCACTGCTTCAAGTCATCAAGATAAAGTCGGTATCCTTTCTTCGGGGGGTTCCATCATACTTACGAAAGAATAAGGGGGTATTCTGGGAGAACGAACCTCTACAAGGTTGACTATCGGTCGATATCATCGGGGAAGGTGGCAGAAAGTAACTCTCAAATTGAATCTTAAGAAAAAAGCGAGAGTAAGGTAAGGAGGTATCATGGAAAGTTTCGAGCGGGCAGGCAATCGTTCAATGTCTGAAACGAACTGTTGAAGGGGTTTAGAGCAATGTGATTAAGCATTGCATCTGGTACCTGAATAGATCAACAGGCTGGTGGCCCGTGAATTACATACAAAGTCAAACGCGAGGAATAACTTTGACAACGGGGTGTATAGGAGAGTCAGGTTTTGATCCTGTGGAACTGTGGGTTATGGGCCCACCATGTGGTTGAAAGTAGGAAGGGGGCCGACATCTTGCACGGTCACGATAGTAAGGCGTGTCAGAGGGTAGCCTATCAGTTATGTCGGCAACAACATCGATACCAAGGGCGAGGGATGAAGAGAACCATTTTCCTGCTCGTTGAACGAGGTGGGCCAATAGGCAAGGTTCTCGTCCATCGGTGGCTACCGGAATGTCATCAACAATAGTAACATGGTCTTACTGACAGAGCGGTACCACGAGGTGTTTACATAAGCAGGAGAATATTACTGCTTAGGTCATATAGATCACAAGAAAGGTTAAATCAAACAATGGAAAGGAAAATATGATTATCAGATTAAACAGAACAATGAAAAGGAAAATGTGTTAAAACACATATTTCAGGGATATATCCTTCCCAAGGACAAGCAGAGCATGATATCATGTCAGGATATAATTTTAGAAAACCCCTTAGGTAAGGGGAGAGAAATTTCAAGACATTACCCATACAACGGCGTTTGGATAATTGAGAAACAAACATCTTAGCATTGGGCTTCAAATGTTCTTGTTAAAAATCGGAGTACCACAGACATGCTTCGAGATAGCATTGACATGGTCTTCAAGCAAATGTCAGATTTTGGATACAAAGGATCCATCGGAAACAACTTATAGAATAAGTCTTACCATTTCCTCATGGAAGAATGGATAACCTTGCTGAAACTGAATATATAACAATAGGGCCTCCGGCCAGCTGTGCTAGGCACGACATCACCTTACCGGGTCACATAAAGACTGTTATTATAACTCTTGGAAATATGTTCCAACCATCATATCTGACCGAGATTCAGATCTGGTTGGAGTGAGGATACCTCAGACTCAGGATGCCTGAGAAGAAAGGTGCAACACAAATTGTCGAGATGACATTGTAAGATTCTCGGGAAATAACGTACGGAAGCAAGGCTTCGAAACAAGAGTTCATCAGTAAACCAAAGAGAGGATGAGGAGGTGGCTGATGGACTCAGCGACAATTCAACTAGGTATCCCAAAAGATGGATCTCCACAATTATGTGGATAAGGAGATAGCATTTGTCAGATCAAATGATGTAATGAAGTATGCTCGAGTAAAACATACACAATTAAACATTGGTCGAAAGGTGCGCCCGAAATATGGGTTGGGTTGCACGACCAATGTCAGAATGGTGATTCAATAATCAATAGTCTAAGAATGAACGGCCGACCATTAACTTGAAAGCAATAGGGTTGATAGAAGGAAAGAATCCAAACAACACCGTTCACTTGTTGGAATCAACACGGGGACCAAGAAAGAATGGTGATGGTGAGAAGTATCACTTGTATTAAGAGTTCTCAAGAGGTAGTGAAATTCTCACAACATTGAGGTCATAAGAGATGTTAATGTCCCAAGGTAAAGAAGGGCAATTACTGGATATCAAGGAACTCAAGGTATATCACCAAACACGAACAAGCTTGTGTTGGTGGGAAGGCAATAAAGTGGTCGATGATAACACAGATCATCAAGGGCAAGGATGGTATTTCTCATCATGAATTCAATTGATATCCTGGAAGAGCTCATAAGGTTGATGATGATCACGACGCACTTTGTCGAGAGATTTCAAGATGTAATCGATCGGCGATGACATCAAGTCAAACGAATGGTGAAGCGAATGATTATTGGAACCATAGTTATGGCACAAACTCAAGCTCAAGTTTGTTGTTCAAGGAGAAATGATATGATGAGGAAAATCAACATAAGCTTAGCTCATCATCAAAAATTGTGCTCCGGGAAGAAGGACCAGGTAGTATAGTTAAAAAGTTGCACGATAATGATATGGCCATCAGGCTAGGAATGACTTGAAGGATTAATAAATTTGTAAGCAGTGATGGGTTCAAATACTTGTTGAATCGCAATGCGAACTCGATTCAGTTATCGGTGTCTTTGAGTGTATAATAACTCAGAGCCCGTGAAAAATTGGAATCAATGGGAAGGTAGCACTTGATGAAGAACTCATAAGAAGTTATGCAGTTCCATGATAAACTTGAGATACCAGGGGTAATACTCGACACAAGATCAAAGTAAAGATTGGACGGGTGTATTGATCCATAGAAGACAATTGTTTTAACTTGTCCGAGAAATGGAATCAAAGAAGAATAATCATGGTCGGAACCACGGTTGCAAGGGATCAATTCACAGATACCATATGTTAGTTATCAAGGAAATAGTTATTATTACAAGAAGCTTCCATGATAGGATATACATCGCGTCCATGGGCATGAACACAAGGTTCAAGGTCGACTCCCACTTCCTCAATACATAATCTTTCATTCACTTCTCGCCTTCAACGAAATCGTGTGTTGAAATTTTATCTGACATAACACTAGTAGAGTATGACCCGTAGTAGTTTCCGGGTTCACACAGTTTAGAGAAGGCATATGTCCAACCCATCGGGCCTCTTAGGAACATATACCACAAACTTCAGGAGTAAATAACACAAGCTCGATAGCAGAGCATGGTTGACAAAGCAGGGGATACAATTTACCAAAGGCGGTATACATCCTAGGAAAGGCTCAAGGTTATTGAATATGAAGGACATTGTCGGATAAAATCCAACAAAGGATCTGGGGTGAGTATCGGCACACAACCAGAGGAAGAAGAATGCACGGGCATCATATTATAGAACATCGGAATAATTCGATGCTTAGATAATAAAGGAATTTTGATTTCCAAACAAAGGATCAGAAGCAGTCGCTCTGATCAAGGATGGATAAGTTGGATATACCAGAGGCACAATTGACGACAAATAGTTTGGTCGAGAACCAGCTCGTGTTCAAAAATGATGTCTGAGCCGGAAGGATAATTTAGAAGGGTTGATAGATGATTGTGTGCATTCGCACACATGCTGAATCAATAGGATCAAAATGACGGTGCCTAAGGATACTAACGAATATTGCCAGACATATGGAAAGCATCCATAATGCAAGCAGACAAGTATTGCAGAGCAATAAGCTATTAAGGATTTTTGGAGGATCAATTAGTATTTCGAAGACCATTATGAAACACATGAACAACTTGGGGATGAGCGGATACTCGATAAGTGCGAGAATTATCCATAGGGGTATTCAGGTGACAAAGAACAGCAAGGCGATAAGCTCAAAGGATTATCGAAACAACGACGAGTGTTTCGAGGTATCTGGTAATAACAAGACCAACTGGGGATGAATGTAAGAATAACAACTGCAAGTGGTTATCCATAAGGGTTGACGGTGGAAGGGGAATTGCAAATGCGATGAACATAAGTTCTCGGGTTAACAGCGGAGAGTATCTTCACGGTCTTCTGGTGCAGCAGACGATCATCAGTAACAAGGGGCTCTCCGGGTGAAAGTGATAACGAGATCCTATTGTTAGATTTAGTAAACTTCATTTAACCCGAATAGAGGAGAGATCAGAGTCCCAGAGTAAAGGTCGAGGAGTAAAAGATCCTAGTACCACCCGATGGCCACGTGGGCCCGTAAGGCACACAGCCAAGTTAGTAAAAGTTTTTGTAATGTCTAGACTCGACTTCGGCCAAGGAGTGTGGAAGGGGGATTCCTACAGGCAGTCGGCTCTGATACCAACTTGTGACGCCCCCGATTCAATCGTACACTAATCATGCACGCAAATGTGTACGATCAAGATCAGGGACTCACGGGAAGATATCACAACACAACTCTACAAATAAAATAAGTCATACAAGCATCATAATACAAGCCAGGGGCCTCGAGGGCTCGAATACAAGTGCTCGATCATAGACGAGTCAGCGGAAGCAACAATATCTGAGTACAGACATAAGTTAAACAAGTTTGCCTTAAGAAGGCTAGCACAAACTGGGATACAGATCGAAAGAGGCGCAGGCCTCCTGCCTGGGATCCTCCTAAACTACTCCAGGTCGTCGTCAGCGGGCAGCACGTAGTAGTAGGCACCTCCGGTGTAGTAGGGGTCGTCGTCGACGGTGGCGTCTGGCTCCTGGACTCCAGCATCTGGTTGCGACAACCAGAAAGAAGGAAAGGGGAAAAAGGGGGGAGAAAGCAACCGTGAGTACTCATCCAAAGTACTCGCAAGCAAGGAACTACACTACATATGCATGGGTATATGTGTAAGGAGGCCATATCAGTGGACTGAACTGCAGAATGCCAGAATAAGAGGGGGATAGCTAGTCCTGTCGAAGACTACGCTTCTGGTCACCTTCGTCTTGCATCAAGTAGAAGAGAGTAGATTGAAGTCCTCCAAGTAGCATCTCCAAGTAACATCTCATAGCATAATCCTACCCGGCGATCCCCTCCTCATATCCCTGAGGTAGAGCGACCACCGGTTGTATCTGGCACTTGGAAGGGTGTGTTTTATTAAGTATCCGGTTCTAGTTGTCATAAGGTCAAGGTACAACTCCAAGTCGTCCTGTTACCGAAGATCACGGCTATTCGAATAGATTAAACTTCCCTGCAGGGGTGCACCACATAGCCCAACACGCTCGATCCCATTTGGCCGGACACACTTTCCTGGGTCATGCCCGGCCTCGGAAGATCAACACGTCGCAGCCCCACCTAGGCAAAACAGAGAGGCCAGCACGCCGGTCTAAACCTAAGCGCGCAGGGGTCTGGGCCCATCGCCCTGAGCACACCTGCACGTTGCGAGGGCGGCCGAAAGCAGACCTAGCCTAGTGGCGTTCCAGTCCAATTCGGCGCGCGCCGCTCCGTCGCTGACGTCTGAAGTGCTTCGGCTGATACCACGACGTCGGGATACCCATAACTACTCCCACGTAGATGGTTAGTGCGTATAGGCTCGTAGCCAGACTCAGATCAAATACCAAGATCTCGTTAAGCGTGTTAAGTGTCCGCGAACGCCGAACAGGGCCAGGCCCACCTCTCTCCTAGGCGGTCTCAACCTGCCCTGTCGCTCCGCCACAAAAGATCCACACAGAGGGCCGTCGGGACAAAGGTCCTTTCAGCCCCCAATCCGTGAATCACTCGCGGGTACTCTTCGAGCTGACCCGACTTTAGTCACCATCTGTATAGTATGTATGTATGTATAGTATATACCCGTGATCACCTCCCAGGTGATCACGGCCCGATAGTATAGCAAGGCAGACTGACAAGAATGTAGGGCCAATGATGATAAACTAGCATCCTATACTAAGCATTTAGGATTGCAGGTAAGGTATCAACAGGTGTAGCAACAATGTCAGGCTATGCATCAGAATAGGATCAACGGAAAGCAGTAACATGCTACACTACTCTAATGCAAGCAGTATAGAGAAGAATAGGCGATATCTGGTGATCAAGGGGGGGGCTTGCCTGGTTGCTCTGGCAAGAGAGAGGGGTCGTCAACACCGTAGTCGAACTGGCCAGCAGCAGCGTCGGTCTCGTAGTCTACCGGAGAGAAGAGGGGGAAGAAACAATGAATACAAGGTAAACAGATGCATATCGATGCATGACATGTCAAGAAGCGATGCTAGGCGTGCCCTAACGTGGTACGAGGAGGTACTGGTTAAGGGGGAAACATCCGGGAAAGTATCCCCGGTGTTTAGGGTTTTCGGGCAGAGGAGCCGGAGGGGAAAAGTTGCAGGTTCGATAGGTTAGGGGTGTGTGGCTGACGAACGGACTGCGTATCCGGATTCGTCTCGTCGTTCTGAGCAACTTTCATGTTGAAAATATTTTAATCCGAGTTACGGATTAAAAGATATGATTTTTTAAAAGATTTTATTAATTTCTGGAATTTAATTAATTAATTAATTAATTCGAAAAAAATGTATTTATGACGTCAGCATGATGTCATGCTGACGTCAGCAGTCAACAGGGTTGACTGAGTCAACCCTGACAGGTGGGTCCCGCATGTCATTCTCTGTTATCTAATTAACCTAATCAGATTTAATTAACAGTGGTTAATTAGCTTTAATTAGTGATTAGGTTAAATCTAATCTGATTTAATTAAGTTAATTAATTCTCTAATTAATTAATTAATTAATTAATATTTTAATTATTATTTTTAATATTTAGTTTTCCCTTTTTTTTCATTTTCGTTTTAACAGTGGGGCCGACCCCACTGGTCAGGGACCCAGCCCAACCGGGGCGGGCGAACGGGGAGAGGCGCAGTTGAGCGCCCGAATGGGGCGCAGCGGGGGAGGCCGAGGCCACGACGACGGCCGGAGGGGCCGCAGCCACAGTGAGGTTGGCCGGGCTGCGAGCGGCGCCGGCGAGGCGACCGAGCGGTGGACGGGGCCGGCAGCGGCCGGAGCGGCAGGGAGGAGTGGGGCGAGCGCCGTGCGGGGCCGCGGTGGTGGTCGGGGCGGCCGCCGCGGCGAGAGGTGGTGCGGGAGTCGACGGCCGCCGTGGTGCGGCGGGGGCGTTGGCCGCGGCGTCGGCACCGGCGCGCGTCGCCGGGGGGGGCACGTCGGAAGGCCGGGGGGTTCGGTGGCCGGGGGGGGCGAGGGCGCCGTTCGGCGAGGGGGAGGAGAGGGAAACGGGGGGGGGCGGCGTGGCCGCGGATGGCCGGAGCCGGCGACGGGGCGCGGGGCTATGGTGGCGCGCGGGAGGGGAGAGGGGAGCGAAGGGGGGGGGAGATGTGAAGCTCACAGCGGGGCCCGTAGGGTCTAGGGGGGCGGGCGCGGTGGAGCTCGCTGACGTCCGGCGAGGAGGCGGGCGGGGAAGCGGTCGCCGGCGTCGGGGAGGGCGTCCGGTGAGGCGGGGGAGGCCGGGGTTGACCCCGCGGTGGCGGGTGCCCCGCGCGTGGGGGCGACGGAGGGGAGGAGGGGGTCCGGGCGGTGGAGAGGAGGAGGGGGGGTGGAGGCGACCGGTTGGGGCGGCGGGGGCCGCCGGCGATGAGGGGTGCGACGGGGGTCTCGCCCCCGATCTGGATCGGGGCGGGGGCAGGGGAAAGGGGATCGGGGCGGGGGGGGGGGCGAGTGGGGGCGAGTGAGGTGGGGCGGCTAGGGTTTCTAGCCGCGGGAGGGCTAAGTGGCCGGCCGGCTGGGCCGGCCCAGGGTAGGGGGCTGGGCCAGGGGTGAGGGGGCCAGGTGGGGGGTTCGGGGGGGCTGGCTGGGCCAGGTGGGGAAGGGCTGGCCCAGATGGGCCAGTGGGGGTTCCTTCCCCCCACCTCTTTTGTTTTATTTTCCTTTTTTTTATATTTTTCCCTTTTCTTACTTTCTGTTTTAGATTAATTAAAATGCCCAAACATTTTACAAAATTTTGTGCACCCCACCATAATTAGGTTTGCTATTTTAGACAACCCCCGAACATTTTAGTTTTAGTTTTTGAAACCTTTTATCTTTGGTTTTGTTTTGAATTTATTTGTAGACCGGGTTCGAATCAACGTGAGGTTAGCCACAGTAACCGAGGTGATCACTGTTGCTTAATCATCCGGGTGTTACATTCGGAGTCCTGGATGAGATCGGGGACATGATGAGGAGTCTCGAAATGGTTGAGACGTAAAGATCAATATATTGGACGACTATATTCGGACATCGGAAAGGTTCCGAGTGATTCGGGTATTTTTCGGAGTACCGGAGAGTTATGGGAATTGGCCGGGAGGGTCAGTGGGCCTTCATGGGCCTTAGTGGAAATAGAGGGCAGCAAGGAAGTGTGGGTGCGCCCCCGCTAGGCCCAAACCGAATTGTTTTAGGGCTTTGGAGTCGGCCCCGTCTTTCCTTCTCCCATCCTCCTCTTTCATTCCCGTCCTAGTTGGACTAGGAAAGGGGGAACCTACTCCTAGTAGGAGTAGGATTCCCCCCTTGGGGCGCACCCTATGAGGCCTCCGGCCTCCTCCCCTTGCTCCTTTATATACGGGGACTGGGGGCACCCCATAGACACAAAAATTGATCCCTTGGATCTCTTAGCCGTGTGCGGTGCCCCCCTCCACCATAATCCACCTCGATAATATCATAGTGTTGCTTAGGCGAAGCCCTGCGTCGGTAGAACATCATCAGTGTCACCACACCGTCGTGCTGATGGAACTCTCCCTCGAAGCTCGGCTGGGTCGGTGTCGAGGGACGTAATCGAGCTGAACATGTGCAAGAACTCGGAGGTGCCGTGCTTTCGGTGCTTGATCGGTCGGACCGTGAAGACGTACGACTACATCAACCACGTTGTGCTAACGCTTCCGCTTTCGGTCTACGAGGGTACGTGGACACACCCTCCCCTCTCGTTGTTATGCATCACCATGATCTTGCATGTGCGTAGGAAATTTTTGAAATTACTACGTTCCCCAGCAAGGCCATGAAGCTACAGCTAGGAGCATTGGACAAGATGGTGAGTACACAAACACAAGGAACAAGAGGAGGAGCTGCCAGGAAGCTACAGCTCTCGGACGTCCGACGACCTCCGGACGACCGATGATCTTTGGATGTCCGATGCCTGGAGACTTCACCAGCCAGATCGACTCCAACCGAGGTTACCTACAGCGCCCAGACGACTGCCACCAATAGTCCATACGGAAACATCAGAAGTACGGAGACCTCCGGACGTTCGACGCCACCTGTCCAAAGCCAAAACACCAAACGTCCAACAAGCACCGGACGACCGGACCCTCACGAGCCACCGGACGTCCGATACCTGTCGGACGACCGACGCCTGTGTGTGCGCAGCTTCAGGCCCGAGGCCTGTCGGTGTCAAAACTGAATGTCGGTGTCAAAACCGGCGGATCTCGAGTAGGGGGTCCCGATTTGTGCGTCTAAGGCTAATGGTAACAGGAGGTGGGGGACATAATGTTTACCCAGGTTCGGGCCCTCTCTATGGAGGTAATACCCTACTTCCTACTTGATTGATCTTGATGAATATGAGTATTACAAGAGTTGATCTACCACGAGATCGTAATGGCTAAACCCTAGAAGTCTAGCCTATGAGATTATGATCGTTGTCCTACGGACTAAACCCTCCGGTTTATATAGACACCGGAGGGGGCTGGGGTTACACAAAGTCGGTTATAGAGAAAGTAATCTACATATCTAAATCACCAAGCTTGCCTTCCACGCATAGGAGAGTCCCATCCGGACACGGGACGAAGTCTTCTATCTTCTATCTTCATAGCCCAACAGTCCGGCCAAAGTATGTAGTCCGGCTGTCTGAGGACCCCTTAATCCTGGACTCCTCAGTAGCCCCTGAACCAGGCTTGAATGACAATGAGTCCAGCGCGCAGATTGTCTTCGGCATTGCAAGGCGGGTTCCTTCTCTGAATATTCCAACATAGCCTTCCGAACATAGAAAATGGGTCTGGCTCTGCAAAACAAGTACCACACGCAACCATAGAGAGTATAATATTTCACAAGTCCAATCGGCTGACAACTTTTTGTAGCGTGACATCACGCCACCTCCCGATCATTATTCGAACTGTTTTTTAGCCTGCCGCTCCGTATTTCGAGGTGCGGTTTCATTGGCACATCTTGTCAAAGCAGATATCGTGTCCCCTTATCACTGGATTTTCATCAACACGGGCGTGGGTGACCCAACCGTTCTGTTGGCATGATTCCTTGGGAATAGGCATGTTTTAAGGCCGCGGAGGGGACGTTTGATATTCGTCGCCTTTATAAAGTGGCTAAGGCATGTCCTTTTTCTTCCACGCTAGTTCTTTCCTCCACCTCCCACCTCAAGTTCCAACACTCAAAGGCCAATCTAGTCGCTTCGAGCCTCTAGCCATGTCCGGACCCAGCTTTCAAGGCCGGTGGATGGCCTCTTCTGTCACAGAGGAGGATATCTCAGAGCTCAGGGAGGCAAGATACTTGACTGCGGAAATCCTCCACGGGCTTCCTACTCAAGAGCAGGTTATTCCCACTCCCAGATCCAATGAGAGGGTTGTGTTCATCTCTCACTTCCTCCGAGGGCTTGGGTTTGCTCTCCAACCCTTTGTTCGGGGGCTTATGTTTTATTACGAGCTAGATTTCCCTAATCTAGCTCCAGACTCCTTCCTTCATATCTCGGCGCTTATCATCACGTGTGAGGCCTTCCTCCGTATTTCCCCACACTTCGACTTATGGCTCAAGACCTTCAACGTGAAACTGAGGGTAATCAACGGGAAACAAGCGGAGTGCGGAGGCGCTTCAATAAGCAAACTCACCACTTCTCCTCGGCCAAAGGGATCTTTTGCAGAATCTTTTGACTTATGGCAACGGGAGTGGTTTTACATCACCGAACCCCGTGGTAAAAAGTGGACTGCCACACCTACGTTTCGATCTGCCCTCCGCTTCAGCTTGCATCATGGGTCAACACAGGGCTAGACTGGGGATCTATTGATGAAGTGCTGATGCTGCAAAGTCGTGTCCGGAGCCTCATTGATAAGGACACCGGTCTTATCAACGTAATCCAAGTAATGCTAGTCCACCGGATCCTACCCTGTCAGTGACGCCCTCTTCTCATGTGGGAGTTCAATCCGGAAGGTCCACGGACTCTTCAGCACCTCTTCGGCATGATGCTCAGAGAGATGTGGAAATTGTTCTTCGGCGCACGAAAATAGTGGCTGTATACTATGGAAGACATTGGTCTTGACTGCAATCATCCAGATACCCTGGTAAGCACTTAACTTCCGAACATAGTTTTGTCAGATTCCTCATAACAATGTACTCATAAAGCCTTACTCGGCCAGGGCTGGTTAAAGAAGGCGGAGAGAGTCAGGTGTTCCGCTCCACTTCCTGAAGACTTAGTCGATCCGGTGTTAACAAGGATGCTAGCTCTGACACCATATCAATTGCCGGCGGGGGAAGATAAGGAGGAGCACGAAGAGGCCCAAGGTGGCCTCCACTCTGGAGGCACACCAGGCAATTTGTCCGGGGAGATTGGAACTTCCACTTCTGAAGGTGGAAGGGAAGGACGAACTGACATTCCTTCTCCTCATGGGAAGAAAAGGACCGCCTCCGAAGACTTCGAAGAGAGAAACTTCTAAGCGGGGGAAGGTATCCCAGTCAGGGGGCGATGTTGACTCGCAGTCAGTCCGTAAAGATAGGGCCTTAGCCGAATTGTAAGTGAACCAGGGTGTTTTAAACATATCCCGTTCTTTCCTGGCTATAAGGGTAATATTTTAAATACATGTTTATAGTCTGGCACGCAGCCCTCTTCAACAGTCCTCCTCTTCGGGGAATCTTCTTCCGGAGATGAGGGAGAGCGAGACGCCTCCACAAATCTGCCTGCCTTATAAGGTAGATGACACCGAGGTGTCATCCCAGAGGATCTTTCCTGATCAACGAGTGGCGCAAGGGGCGGTGAAGACCGGGGCCAAAGGTAATACTTCGGCCGCCCAGAGTCAGGGGTATGCAGCCTCTACGAGGAACAACAGAAGTCCCGGACTATCCAATGTCTGAGGGATGATGCAACCTATTCCGGATCCGGAAGCGCTGGATACATTGATGGACATGTTGCAACATGCGTCCGTCCCAGATGAACATCGTACCTTGATGAGTACGATGGTTGAAAGAGTTCGGTCCATGAAAAGCGGACTGAACGAAGCCTTTACGAGCCTACTAAGAGGCTCCGAGGTACGTAGTGTAATTTCAATTATATTATAAGTGCAAATTGCGCCTGTGTATAGATAGTAGCCCCTAAGACTCTGGTTGACATCAAAGGGATGCGATCAGAGGATCAAAGAGATATGCCCAAGAAATGATCTGACTAATTGAAACACAGGTTGTTACATCCGTGGCGGCTGCCCAAGCTACAGAGGTAGCACATCTGAAGCAGAAAGTTGATGTGGCGGATGAATACATCATGCTAATTAATAGGCGGCTCAACGAGGCGCAGGGTATGTCTTTGGGGCATTCAGTACATGCTAGTATTATAAAATGAGCGTGATATTGAGAATTTGTATATGCATAACTGCCCATAGTGCCGCCGCAGTTGAAACCCTTCGGGTGGAACTTGCCCGGCCAAGGAGCTAGCCAGGATGAGTAATGCGGCTGCCGAAAAGGTAGCCGCCAAATTAAAAGCCGAGCAGACCGCTCGGCATCAGTGCGAGGAGAGAATATCTACTATGGCACTTGAGCTGAAGGATGCCACTAGCCGATGCCAAGTTCTTGAGAAAGATAACAAAACTAAAGCGGTCGATCTTGACAAGGCCTTACAAGAGGCAAAGGAAGCCCGGTCTGAGTCTAGAGCAGCTCGGGAGGAGATCCGACAAGCTGGGGAGATCGCGGCTGGTAAGCCCTTTTTATTGCAAACTAAGTTTGGCGATCCGAAGTATGTGCCGCTTAATCAACTGTGGAGTTCTCCAGACGCCTTTATGGACCTGCCAAAGAGTGTGGCTGATGCGAATCAGTTTTTCCACGCGCAAGAAGGACATGCGACGGAAAAGCTATTTTGGTCGCAATTTGACACGCCAAAGCGTCCACTGTTGAATGAGCATATGGCCCAGTAGGCCGAGCTCCACAAGATGTCCGGTACTGCCATGAAGAATGTCATAGCCCGGCTGTGGCCAACTGAGCCCATTCTGAATAGTTATTTCAATTTGGTGCAGCAACTTGTTAATGCGGTGCCGCGTATCGATGCTGTGAAGCGGTCAACATGCATAGAAGGTGCACGGATGGCCCTTGCCCGTGTCAAGATATACTAGGCGAAGATGAAGGCCACCGATATTGCAGCGCAGAGTCCACCCGAAGGCAACGACCTTAACATGCCAGAGCATTACTTTGAAGATGTCCTAGAGGGTGCCCTCTTGATAGAGGGTCAGTGCTCGAAAAATATTATGTTCGAGTAAAGTGTATCAAAATTGTAATAACAATATTATGATATTTTCAAGGCTATGTTTTTATACTTTTTGCCCAAAAAGTTTTGTTGCCTCCTGTGCGGCCGTCTTTTTTATGTATACAATCTGAAAGTTTGGACGGCTTCAGCCCCCTCGCCTATAACGCGGGGGTTTTCGGAAAAGCACTTGATCACACTTGACCCAACGTCATGGTCCGTTAAGGAGGTGTTAGTGTGGCGAACTAGGCAATCGGACTATAGAGGTTTAACACTTTCACTTAGCCATGGGAGTTTGACGGCGGGGTGTAACATCCCAAATTTCCAATTTGGTATGTTATACATTAGATCCTCAATGCATATCATATTTTATTGCATTTTGGCTTGATCCTAGAAATCTACGCAACTCAAGGACCCACGGAGAGAGTTGGGGATTTCGTTGTTTTCATATTTGAGTTTTCTCAAATTTTGAAAAGAGGATCCGCTTGATTTTAATTATTTTCTCTTTGAATATTTCTTTTATAAAAATAAAAGAGAGGGAATAAAATGACTTTCCCAAAATAAAGAAATATTGGAGATTTAATATTAAAATCAAATAAGAATTTTATTCAGAGTTTTATCACTATTTTATTTGAATTAGGAAAAATATGCGTTTTTCAAAATTGCATTAGAGGCCCAAATAAATGTTCACTTTGTCCGCTATATTTTTAGAGGACAGCGAAAATTTATTTCAGGATTTTTGGAGTCCGTTTAGTATTTCTTTTATTTGTTTTTCTATGTGGGATTGTTTAAAAAAAAGTTACCGCCATACCGGGTCGTGTCCGTCCGGGACTCCGACCTGGCCGGCCCTTTAAGAGCCGGAGGCCCGGCCACCAGCCCCACCCCGAAAACCCTACCGCCGCCCGCTCCTCGCCGCCGCCACCGCGATACGCCATCGCCGCCGCCGGAGATCGCCGCCGCCGCCCGATCCCCGTCGCCCCGCCACCGCCGCCTCGTCGCCCGACCCCGCCGCCACCACCTGACCGCCGCCGGAGTGCCCCGCTGCTGCCGCCGGAGTACGCCACCGCCGCCGCCGTTCATCCCGAGGTAGCCGCGGTTTTCGTTAGAAAACCGTCGGGTTTTTTTAGAAACCGCAGTTGTTGTTTTTTTGATCGGTTTATTTTTTCCGGTTTAGTTATTTAGCGAACGCCCGTTCGTTCGTTCATTTTAATGAACGGTTTTCACCCGTTAGCCGCAGACAGCGAACGTTCGTTCATTAGCATGTTCATCGGTTTTTCTTTTTCCAGGGTTTTTCCACGATTTTTTTTTATCACGATATCTGCCCTGATTTTCGTTTTAGTTTATCTTTTTGCTCGTTCATCGGAATTAGGCGATTCAAGCGCCTAGAGTTTCATCTCGAAGCCTCTTTCTGTTCAATCAACTTAATTAAGTTTTTGCTATTGTAAAATTTGACTTAAGTCCAGATTAGTAAACGGAGCTTGTTTCTTTCGCAGTTTGAGCTTCGTTTGATTTGATTCTTTTTGCAAACTGGAGTTCTTGAGTTGAACTTTCTGGTTAGATCTCTTATTTGAGTTTTACCCATGCTTCTAGTTGAGTGCTTATTTTATGCTTGTTTGTTTGCTATAGAGTACTCGGAGTGCGAAGCATGCTACTACGAGTCTCTAGGTTTCACGGATCATCAGCAAGGCAAGTAACACTTTGATCATACCTCTTTACTACCCAGTTTTATTACATTAGATCAATCCTCAAACACTTGCATGGTTAGGGTATGATTAATATGTGGGTTTGGGGAAGTAGATGAAGTAGTACCTATGGCCCTGTTTATTATCAAACCTTTGGGAGTTACTTCTACATTGCTTATAATTGATATGCTATGCTTGTAGACATGGATTGGGTGAGTGTATCCATGACAGATGTGAGTATTGTTATTTAATGGTTAAATTAAGGTGGCTACTTTAATACACATCTGGGTGGATTGAGGCACCTGGGGAACCCAGTGTTGCCTGTTTTTTTGGAAATCCCGGGGTACCGTGTGATTCTCCTATGGACCGCCACCCAGGCTCAAAGGGATCATAAGATTATTCATGCTAGAAACTTCCGTGTGCAGCCACAAGCTATTATGGGCTCTAGCATAGTTGAGTAAGTTGCAAGACCTCTTTTAGTGGTGGGCTAGCAGATGTAGGGGAAAGTAGGTGTAACTGTCCACCCAGAGTAAAGAGTTACTGTCTCAGAAAGACTATGTCTCGTTTCTCCGACCATGGATGTATTCGAGTCTTATGGGGAAAAGTGTGTAAACCTCTGCAGAGTGTACAAACTAATCATGGTTAGTCGTGTCCCTAGTTATGGACGTTTTTAGTATCTAGTTCTTGGATTATCATGTGGATCTCATCACTCTAAATTAATTTGATTGGGTTTAATGTTGATGCTTAATTGGGATTGAGTTGGGTGAACCTTCTCAATGTTTAACAACCACCATGATAGTTAATTTAAGTTTATTCCTTTGTTGTAGGGAAATTTGGCTTTATGCAAAACTGTAACCATAGAGCTTTCCACCAGCCATATATGCATGTAGTGATAGCATTATTCTGTTCATCACTCTCTTGTGTTACATTGCCAGCATATTCCATGTGCTGACCCATTTCGGGCTGCAACGTTCATGTTGCAAACTTTTCAGACGACGAGTAAGGTGCCTTAGGTCGTGATCTTTCACTCAGTGATGCCGTTGGAGTTTATGGACTCACTTTATCTTCCAAGCCTTCCGTTGTTATCGTATTTAGATGGCCTTAAGCCATATTTATTGTAATAAGTTCTCTTTTGAGACATTCGATGTAATAAGTGTGTGATTGCTACTCTGTTATAAATCCTTCAAGTACTGTGCGTGTCAGCATTACCGATCCAGGGATGACACTGATGCACAGAGATCAGACTGTTTGAGGTCTGGTCGCTACAAGATGGTATCAGAGCACACGCTGACTGTAGGACACGACCACTAAGCTAATGCCCTAGATCACTACTCTCTTCTCATTTCTGACTCCTCTCCCTTTTCTACTCTTTAGGATGGCGGATGCAAGGAACAAGTTCACGCAACCGGATGAAGATACACCTTTTGGACGCCACTTGAAGGAAGTCACTAGATACCTGAACATCGGACTACCAAGCTTCACCGGGACCTACATCGCCACTTTACCAGAAGAGGAGCGTTGGATGATTCGAGTTCAAGTTCCAGGAAGGACGTTCAGGCCAGTCACTGAGCCCATAGAGTTTTCCTTTGATGCACCAACCTGGAGTCTAGGAAAGAGCATGGCAGCCCACATCACCATGGGACGCATTGGAGAAGTTTACCACAAGGATCTCAAGGATACTATCTACCAGATTTGTGGGCGCCGAGATGAGCAATGGGAGATGATCAGCACCAAGAAGGATATATCTATTGTAGCTTTCATCAAGGAGTTAAACCAGCATATTCGTCGCCAGGAGAACCAGATGTGCGCATGCATGATAGATCTGAAGAAGGTAATGACCAGGATCACGGAGCTAGAAGAAGAACTCGAGACTACACGCAATGGATATGAGGAGGAAATGACGATACTCGTGGAGAAGAATGATGATCTGAAGAAGAAGCTAGGAATATTCATGGGAGACCCCACGCCAGGAGGAGATGACGACGATTCCACTTGCCCGGAGAACTACATCATCATCGACGACACCGACTCGGACCCTGATGATAGCGATGATGAATATGTTGATGAAACTAGAGCAGATATCATGGAGTCTTTGACCGATCAATTTTTCTATTCGGCCACCATATCAGTAGTAGTATTCCCCCATGTATATAGTATAGTCCGAGCACTTTTGTAACGATAGTTAGACCGATGTATGCCCTTGTTTGAATTGATTGAAGTGATATGATTGTGTTTGTCTCATGTGCATATGGGTAGTGTTTTCCCTCTAGATCTATTTCTATTCTATTTTCTCATCTTTTCTAAACCCATCAGATGCCTCCGAGATGCGACAATGGATTTGCTTTCTCGTCGGAGCTCACTCAGTTGATCCAGCAGTAGAATGCATTGATGTAGATACTAGTCCAGAATCAGAATCAGGGGAACAACAACAACAACAACCCACCACCACCACCTATTGATCACTTAGCCCGTTTCCTGAGGCTGAATCCGTCGGTGTTCTCCAGTAGAACCGAGCCGATAGTTGCAGATGATTGGCTCCACAAGATTGGAAGGGAGTTGACCACTGCAGGATGCACAGATGCAGAGAGAGTGCGTTTTGGCGAACATCCGCTTGATGGACCCGCATCATCATGGTGGGAGAATTCCACAGCTACTCACCCTGTCGACACTGTCACATGGGACCAGTTTCAGCAGGCTTTCCGTAGTGCCCATGTTTCAGCAGGAGCTATGGCCATGAAGAAGTGTGAGTTTTGCAACTTGCACCAAGGAGGACGTACAATTGGCCAGTATGTGGATGATTTTAGTAAGTTAGCACGTTATGCCCCAGATGACGTTGCTACGGATGCAGCTAAGCAGGAGAAGTTTCTGGAAGGACTGAATGATGAGTTGAGCATGCAGTTGATGGTGGAAACCTTCAACAACTACCAGGAGTTGGTAGATAGAGCTCTCATGATTGAAGGGAAGCAGCAGCAGATTGACAACCGCAAGAGGAAGTATGGACAAGGGAAGTACTCAGCAGAGGCCTCGTTTTACCCCGAACTCGGGAGGACCCCTTCAACATAACCATGGAAGTCACAATCACAATGGAGGAAGTTCGCACAACCATAGTGGCCCCAAGAATGGGAATGGTAATGGAGGAAGCAACAGACAGAACCGTTCCAACCCAGCAACGCCTGCCAAGAAGGATCTAAGTCACATTACTTGCTACAAGTGCCAAAAGACTGGACATTATGCCAATGAATGTCCTGAAGCCAAGAATGGAAATGGCAATGGAAGCTCTGGGAAGAAGCCGAACCCTTTCAACAGGGGACAGGTGAACCACGTTAACATGGAGGAGGTTGAAGCACAGCCAGATGAAGTAATAGGTAAGTTTTTGGTTAAGTCATTTACTGTAGTTGTTCTTTTTCATACTGGTGCATCGCATTCATACATATCAAGGGGATTTGTGGATAGGTATAAACTGCCCACTAAAGTTCTTAGAACACCTATGTTAGTAAGCTCGCCAGGAGCGAAGTATATGGCAAGCCAAGGATGTTTTCAGATGCCATTGACCATAGGTAGGCATGTATTCCCCTCAGACCTGATAATTTTGGAGTCACAAGGTTTGGATGTGATTCTAGGTATGGATTGGCTATCGAGGTATGGAGGAAACATCGATGGTGCCAGTAAGTTGATTTTGCTCACCACCCCAGAAGGAAGAAGGATCAAGTATGTATCCCGGCATGTGCCGAAGAGGACTCAAGTGAATTCCTTATCAGGAGTTGTACAGGAGGAAGTACCAGTGCTGAAGGATTTCCCTGATGTATTTCCAGAAGAGTTGCCAGGCATGCCACCGGATAGAGACATTGAGTTTTTGATTGAGCTTTTGCCAGGCACAGGGCCAATATCTAAGAGACCGTACAGGATGCCCACAAAGGATTTGGAGGAAATTAAGAAGCAGATTAAGGAGTTACAGGATAAAGGCTATATTCGCCCAAGTTCGTCACCTTGGGGATCACCAGCGCTTCTAGTGGAGAAGAAGGATGGATCATTGAGGATGGTTGTTGATTATCGAGGGTTGAATGAAGTGACAATCAAGAACAAGTACCCACTACTGATGATCAATGATTTAT